>NW_019154119.1:16235033-16493346 GCF_002288905.1 Enhydra lutris kenyoni
CCCCAAACAGGCTGAGGGGTTCAGGGCCAAAGGCTTAGGGCCTGACGATCATCTTAGAGGGAGACGCGGGCGCTCAGGACGGGAGTCTGGGTGGAAGGTGAGGGAAGTGGGCGGGGTGCATGTGGGTGTGATCCGGCTCAGGAGCGACACCTTGAGCTGTGGGTACCCTCTGGGGAAGCTCCAGGGAGGGGACCAGGACAGGAAAAGTCCGCTGAGCATGAGGAATAAATGTACGAGGAGGTTCCTGAGCACCTTGGAGAGATGGTCTCTCTGGCTGCTCCCAGGGCCATGTTTGTTCTGAGACCTCTGCTTGGCTGGCTTCCCCTGGAAAAGACCCTGGTCCTTTCCAACCTGCAGCTTTGTGAGATGGCAAAGGGACTGCTGGGGGCTGTGGTAGGGGGAGAGGAGAGCTCCTGGCTGGTGGAGATTTAGGGAGCTGATCCAGAGGCCATGGGATCTTGCTTTCCCTCAAGCAGTTTCCTTCCCTCCTATGCCTCTGGGCCATTTGCTCACCTGCCTTTTCTCGAAGGCCTGTTCCCGAGGGACAAAGTAGGCTGTGGGCCTACTGTGTGTCAGGTCTGGGCAGAGACAGGACCACTGTGGACGTGGACCCAAGGAACTCTCCTGGTAACTCTAAAAGGATGGTGTCGTGACCCCGTGGGCCCAAGGGGAAAGGGAGCCTGGGGGAGGTCGGGGGACGGAGGGTCTGACCATCACCTCTCTCCACGGCACCAGGGCCCCAGGCCTCTTTGTCCAGCTCCCCTGAGGCTTCAGTCCTCTCACGCAGTCCTTCCTGGGACAGGTGGAGACTGACCAAAGCCAAGGAGGGAGGAGGCTTGAAGGGAGGGCCACTTGTCACTTTTCCAGCCAGAGTTTTGGGGCTCAGGGACTGTCTGAGGGGCGCTGCTACGATGAAGCCAAGACCCTTCCCTCAGCCCCTGCTCCCACATACTACTTTAAAAAGAAAACTGGAATCAAAAATGAAGAAAGCTTCTATTTTTGGTGAGGCGTCAATGAAGTGGAGGTTTTTAAATTATTAAGATCCTGAAATAAATTATTTATTCGGGTCAGATATAAAGCCTCCTTTAATTTCCTGAACACCAACCCTTCTAGCACACTGCCACTAATTTGCCGTGTGCCCTGGCAAGTCTGGGCCTCAGATTTCTCATCTGTAGAGTGGGTGGGGACCGGGCAGGGGGCTGGGCTGGATGGTCTCCACGGATTCCAGATGCTAGAGGAGCCTCCTGGGGCCCCTCCGTCTCTGTTCTCTCCTCCCTATCTCTCTTCATCCCACACACTTTGCACTTGGGCTCAGACTCTCCCTCCTGCTCACACCTTCTCTGAGCAGCTCAGACAGCAGGAAGGAGGCCAGTGCTTATTGATAATCATATCATGATGGGCCTGGCCTGCACAGCGGTGGACACAGTCCCACTTCTCCGACAATCCCAAACAGTGGCTAATGTTATGATTTCCATCTTACAGATGAGAAAATTGGGCACCAAGGAGCCAAGCGCCTTGCCCAGGGTCACCCAGGTTGGGAGTGACACAGCTGGAGTTCAAGTGTGGACAGCCAGCTGGACTCCCAAGCTGACCTCTGCACCTCAAGGGCCTCAGACCCACCTCTCCACTGATGCGACTTCCTGAAGCTGTCAGCGCCCCCTTTCCTCTCTGCCTGCGCACTTGCTGTTTTCTCTGCCTGGGGTGCTCTCCCTGGAAAGGTCACCTCCTCCAGGAAGCCTTCCCACTTTCCATCAGCATTCTCCCACTTCCCTGTGAAAGTCTTTACTCTGCAAATCCTCATCATTTACACACCTGTCTTTTCAGCAGACCATGACCTCCTTGATGAATTTCTGCATCCCTTGGTATGGACCAATAAGTGGTTGATGAGTGAATGAGTGAGGGAGTGAGTGTTTGAAGGGAGGGGTGTGGTTGCTCTAGGGCCGGTGCCCAGAAGCCCCTAAATTTACTCATTCCTGGCATCTCTGAGATTATTCCCCCGAAAGGCACTTAGGTTGGTAAAGAAGACATTAGGTTGCCATGGTGACAGAATTTTTTTCCTGCCACAGCAAACACTTCCACAGAAACCCCAGTGGATGTCTGCGAGCGCACTGCCCCCTCCTCGCACAGCACACCCGCCTCCCCCAGCACCTGAGCCCAGGCCAGCCCTTCTCCCACCGTGGCCTTTGGCTGGGCTCCCCCATGCCACCCGATTCAAAGCCGCATTCAGCCCACTTCTCCTCACCCCTCCCCTGCGTAAGCAAGGGGCACCCCAGCCCCAGGCTCTCAGCACTGAGGAGTCAAGCCCTGCCATCCTCAGCCAGGAAACATTTGCCCAGAAAGGGGAAGGTGCAAGGCTCCCACCCCTGCCCAGGCTGGTTTCACTCTGCCGCCCATCAGCACCTGGTGCCTTGCTTCACTTCCCTTTTCCCTCATCTCCCAGGGACCTGCTGGACTCTTGTGACAGAAGCCAGGGAGGGGCACCTGGAAAAGGACAAGGTCTCAGGCCAGGGAGGAACAAGGGGAAGAAAAGGCATCTGCTGGTAGAAGCTCAGAGAGATCCAGTAGCTTTCCCAAGGGCACACAGCAAAGGAGTGGCAGAGACAGGATCGGAACCCTGCTCTTTGTGGAGATGAGGCCCAGCCTCTACCCACTATCCTGCCAGGCCGGACTCCACCTTCCCTGGCACAGAAAGGGGAGACAGATGGCCCCATCAGGAAGCGCAGACAGAGCCCCTGGCTGTGAACGTGGGGTGCTGATTTGGGCAAGGGTATACAGCCCATGGTGCCCACATTCCCCGTATGTGGACGGAGGAGCTCATCAACCCTCTTGACTCTCAGACCAGCGAAGAGGCGAAGGGACTTCGCCCAAGCGGGGCCAGAAAGTATGGAGCCGATCTGTCAGATTCTGAACACTCAGCTTCTGTCCGTATCCCTGGACTCCAGCCTCTCCCTGCCTTGGTGGAGGCCGTCAAGGAGGAGGGAATGGGACAGGTGGAAGTTGGCGGGGGGGCAATGGCCCAACCCAGGCCAGACCAGGGACAAGCAGCCGGGAGAGCCCCTCTCGTGCAGGCAGCAGGGCCCTGCTGGCTCGGCACACTCCTTTCTGGAAGCAGCGGGGGGTGGAGGGTGGTGCTGGGACCGTGAGGACAGGAGAAGCTGATGGTTAGGGACTCTCGGGCCCTACCAGAGGGGAGCTGAACCCCAGCTGCACCCTCACCGGGGTTGGGTCTGAGTTTGGGACAGTCATTTACTGGTTGTCCCTGAACCACTGTTCTTCTCACCTGTACAATGTGGGTAACGTAGACTAAGGGCCCCTGGCTTTGTACAACAGGTCAGGATGCATTCGAAGGAGGCTCCCCAGACTATCATTGTTTTTCTCTATCTTTTGCTTCCCACGGAGCACCCGAGTGTCTGTGGCTGCTCTGGCCTCTATGTATGCACGTGGCGCTTAGCAGGTGCTCTCCAGGAGCTGCTTAAATAGGCTGAGACCAGAGTCCATTTAAGCTGCCTTGTACTCTGTTACCGACGTGCTGCTCTCCCCTGCCCGCTGGTGAGCGTGACGAGAGCCGAGCACCGCGTCCCTCTTGTCTACTGACTCCCGGGAGCTCCACGCCGCGCTGGCTCATAGTAGGTGCTCATTGGCTGTCAAGTTGAATTCACTGGGGACCAACCACAGGCTCTGCTCAGAGCCATGGATGGGCCCCGCCACTCTGGGCCCCCCACCTCACAGCTGTGAAGTCTCGGGTTCAGCCGCGGTGGGTAGGTCGGTCACTCTCAGAATTAGTTGGCAGCAACTGTCTCCGGGGTTGTTATCTGATTCTGAGCCCGTGTGATTTCCATTCCACTGGCCTGCAGGAGGGAAGAGGACAGAGAGGCTGGGGAGCCAGCCAGACCCTCACTGCATTGCTGTTTTCCCAAAGCTAGTTACTACCCTGCCCTTCCAAGGCCCTGCTCTGATCTCGCTGTGGGCTTGGCCTTGGCTTGGAACCGGCATGATTGCCGTGAAGGAATGGGGCCAGGGGTGGTGTGGCACCGATAGGAAGACAGAGGCCCCCTAGTTGGGCTTTGTGCAGCTGGCCAGAGACCCGCTAGCAAGCTGTATCCAGCCTATAACTCAGACAGCTGGTCCTGCCGTCCCAGAGCACCTCAATACCCCCCAACCCGACCCCCAGGACCCCACTTCCATCCCCGCCCAGCCCCTCTGAGCCTTGCCCTCCCTCCCCACGACCTGCGGATCTGTGGTGTTCTGCCGCCTACACAGAGCCTGCCTCCCAACGCGGCATCTCCGGCTCTCATCTCCATGGCAACACTCGCCACCCCCGCAGGACCGCAGGACTGCTGTGCGCTGCCCATTTGGGTCATTTGAGTCGAGGGGACACCCACGCACCTGCTCAGGCCAAGACTGGGAGCTCACTTGTGCACCACTCCCTCCCCCACGGAGCAGATCGCTAGTGTGTGTGTGGAGGGAGGTGTATACGTCTGGGCAGGGCTGCGCACAGGTGTGTGTGTGTGTGTGTGTGTGTGTGTGTGTGTGCCCTGTAGGCGCAGGTGCTGTCATCCAACTCCGGTCTGCGGAGCCCAGGGGCGGCGGGCAGTGCCTCACTGTGTGTTGTGTGTGTGTCCTCTGTGTGCCTGCGCCCCTCGGGGTTTGGGCACTGTCTGTGGGTCTGTGTCTCTGGCAGAGGCTGGGAGGGGCCGGTCCGGCTGCCTGTCTGTGCCAGAGACTCAGGAACCGTAGCTCCTCTCACTGCACCTGCCCAGTGGCAGGAGAAGGACCCCAGCTCCGGCCTGTTCGCTCGGAAGTCCAGGGCCCCGCAGGGGCCAGCAGGGGCACCCACTGGCCGTCTTTGCTGTGCTCTCCCCCAGGGAGTTCATCCATGGACACAAGATGCTGGTCTTTGGCCCTTAGACTCCACACTGTTCTCTCCTGAGCCACCTCCCGACTCCATCTTCCAGTGCCAAGGATGAAGCCGTGGAAAGGGCCACGGTCGTGTGTCAGGAGAGAAGGGACATGTGGTCTTGGTTCTGTTCACAACTGGCCATGGGACCTTGCACGGGACATGGTGTCTCCGGGCCTCAGTTTCCCTGTTAATGATTTCTCATGGACTTTCTAGTTCTGACCACCCAGAATCCAGTCAAATGACAATTGTCTAAATACTCCATTCTCTCGACGCAGAGCATCTCCTCTCCTCTTCATGACAGCAGCCCTCTGGCTTGTCTGTCCTCTCCAGCCGATGAGGAGGAAATGAGAGCACAAAGGAGTGGGGTCACCCGGGCGGCCTCGGAGGCAGGGGTCAGCCCCTTCAGCCTGACCTGGAGCCTTCGCTTCTTTCTCCCACCTGCTCCCCGCGCGCTCTGCCCACAGGCGCCAGGGCCAGCCCGGCCTCTCCCTCTGCAGATGCTCGGCCCAGAGGGACAAAGGGCACCAGCCAGCTCTGCTGGGAGGCCCCTGCTCACCCCTGCTGGCGACAAGGCCATAAATCAAAGAGGGAAATGTCAGAAGGGAAAGAAAAAAGGCAGAGCAGTCATGCTCCTCCAGGCTAATGCGTAATAACTCACAGAGTCACGAGATCAAGGACTTCACTGCAGGGGGTTGGGGGGGGGGACAGGCAAGGTTCAGACTCAGGGCAGTGCGGGAAGCAGAAGCCTCAGAGCCGGATCAGGAGGTGGGAAGGGGGTGGGGGTGTGCTGGGGCTGACAGGTGCTGGGTCAGGGCAGGAGGAATGAGGCTCCTGGGCTCTGAGCAGGGGTGTGGAGCTGCGGTGCTCGGACTTCCTGTGCACACTGGTCACTGGGACTCCGTGTGCGTGTGCATCCTGGCCCAGCGGGTCTGGGGGGTGCCTGAGCTTCTGCATTTCTCACAAGCACTCAGATCATGCTCCTGGCCTGGTCTGGGACGCGCTTTGAATTCCACGAGTGAGGGCTTGGCCATCCCACTGCCTCGGTGTGAACTTAGATCTGCCCCTAAAATTGGCTATGAGTCCCAAACCACCATGTCTTAGTTTCCTTACTTGTAAAATGGGGGGTAATCCTGGTAGCTGCTTGGAGGAGGTGGTTGTGGGGATTAAAAAATGAATCCATGTTAGCACACGTGAAAGCCCATAGATAGTGATTAGTGAGCGGGTTATTCTAGAACGCTGGGCTGAAAGTGAGCTTTTTGCTGAGGATAATGGGAGGCTGTTGAGTTTTAAGCAGAGAATGACCTGACCGAAGTCTTATTTAAAAGACTTTCTCTGGGTGGTGTTGGGAAATGAGTGGGAGGTGCAGGGCAAGCCCAGGACAGGGCTGAGTCAGGCCTGTTCCAGGACAGGGTGAGGGCTGAGGTGGGGAGAGAGGAAGCGGCAAGTGAGCCTGGAACAGCCGCAGGATGGAGGGGGAGAGCGGCAGGAAGGACATTTCTGAGTGGATCTAACTCGAGTTGGCCCCAAAGGCCCGGAGTCGGCCTGAGGCTAACCTGAGGCTGTGCCCAGGCCAGGCAAGAAGCTTCTGGGCCGAGCCAGGGGCTCCCACCCTGCTGGGTTGCTGCTCGACCGTCCTGATGGGCCCCCAGCCCACCGCTCGCCCTCCTCTGCCTCACCTGCCCGCAGGTTCTCAGGCCCCCAACTCAGCTCACCTGCTGGGACCCCAACTCCACTTGCTCAGCCAGGCGTGGGTGAGAGGGCCTGTGCGCCCCGCGAGTGTGTGCGTGGGACCGTGGGGGTTGCTGCCTGCATGGGGGCCACCCCCGTGCCTGTGGTCTGGGAGAGGAGAAAAGAAGGAAAGGCCATTGCATTGCTCAGGTGGAGAGTGGAGGGAAAGAATTAGGAACATCCGTTCTGTCTGTAAAGGCATTTCATGAATGAGCTTATTCCTTAAAAACTTCCCAAGGACCCACTGGCTCCTTCATTCGCAGGCAAATGAAACTTTGACCCTGCCCCCCACCCCGCCAGATCCCACAGTAGGACGAGGAGACCACACGAACACACACACACACACACACACACACACACACAACAAAGTCCTTAGAAGACGGATTCTCAGACCTCCCTGTACCTATGGACCCCCTGGGATTCTGATAAAATACTGATTCTGGTTTGGCACGTCCGGGCAGGGCCTGAGAGTCTGCGTTTCTAATGGGCTCCTGGAAGAAGTTCCTGCTGTTGAGGGTTCAGGGGAGACTTAATTTCTAGAAAATTCTTTTTTTTTTAATATTTTATTTATTCATTGGACAGACAGAGATCATAAGTAGGCAGAGAAGCAGGCAGAGAGAGAGGATGAAAAAGGCTCCCTGCTGAGCAGAGAGCCCAATGTGGGGCTCGATCCCAGGACCCTGGGATCATGACCTGAGCCGAAGGCAGAGGCTTTAACCCACTGAGCCACCCAAGTGCCCCTCTAGAAAATTCTATCCCTCTCTGCTTGTGTGGACTTTGAGCCAAAGGAACCCCGTTCACAAAGCAAACCTGTTCTATGGAAAATGGCATGCCATCCTTCTCTGGAGGGGCGTACTTCCCCACCCCGAGAGGACCTGGGAGACATATGTCTGCCTCCCTCAGGTCTCCATCAAGCTGGGGACAGTCACAGAGGCCTGTGCACTCTGCTCCCACCTGTTGGAGAGGAGAGCCGCTGCGCAAGTGGGAACGGTTCCTTGCTTCAGAAAATGCCTCCTTTGCTGCTTCAGCTGGGAGTGGGGGGCGCCTGAGTGGCTCAGTTGAGTGTCTGCCTTAGGCTCGGGTCATGGTCCCAGGGTCCTGGGATCGAGCCCCGCATCGGGTTTCCTGCTTAGTGGAGAGTCTGTTCCTCCCTCTGCCTCTGCCTCTTCCCCATTCTTGCTTTCTCTCTCTCTCATAAAGGAAGGAAGGAAGGAAGGAAGGAAGGAAGGAAGGAAGGAAGGAAGAAAGGAAGATTTGCAAAGGAAGAGCCCAAGACAAAAATTTTAGTCCAGGGACTTCTTTCTTTTTTTTCCCCCCTTCCTTCCTCCCTCCCTCCCTCCCTTTCTTCTTTCCTTCATTCCTTTCTTTTTTCTTAAGTAGTCCCCATGCCCAGCATGGAGCCCAGTGCAGGGCTTGAACTCAGGACCCTGAGACCAAGACCCGAGCTGAAACCAGCACTCAGTCGGTTAACCAACTGAGCTCCCCAGGCGCCCCCCAGGGATTTATTAACCATCTGTTAACAAGTCACTTGTGGGTCTAGAGAATGCGGGGAAGACCCCAACTCTCTCACTGACCCCAGAATCGTGGGACTGGAAGGACACGTCCAGCTACCTCTGTTCAGTATGCCCCTCGCTCAACCTGTCCCTCATTGCTGGCATTTCTCCGCTAGGTAAACTATTTGATAATTATTAATCATACTACAGAGCACTGCTCAGTGGGGTTCTATACATTTATGCTTCAGAAATGACAGGTGTGGAAATTCTGTGGCATTATGGAAAATGCTTAGCATATGCCAAGCAAGAAAGCGATATGCAAGATGAAATCATCGTGTAAACATGCATATGGAGAAAACAAGGGGAAAGATAGTTAAAAGGGTAACCTTGCCTCTACTTGGGTGGCACAGCAGGCAGGATTCTGGAAGAGGGTTGTCTATGGCTTTCAGCTGGTCTGCACACCGTGACCTTGACTCCAGCTCTGAGGAAGAACCAGCCCATGAAGAGATCTTTCTGTAACAACGC
This sequence comes from Enhydra lutris kenyoni, assembly GCF_002288905.1. Lineage (NCBI taxonomy): Eukaryota > Metazoa > Chordata > Mammalia > Carnivora > Mustelidae > Enhydra > Enhydra lutris. The sequence goes on from NW_019154119.1 coordinate 16,243,680, forward strand.
CTTGCAGGGGACTCATAGGGAATGCCTGAGCGTGGACTCCAGGAGATGTAGGTTGAGTTTACGCACCAGTTGACCTGGCCATGAATATATACAACACATCAAGAATATAAAATACAGCTAATTTTGTTAATAATTCCTGCTTTTCCCCATGAGACAATTAAAGACAACTGTGACCAATGAGGTGAAGCAGAGAACTTCTGTTTGAGTCGCAGCCTGTTCTTACCTCCCACGTTTTGCTGATCCTTTCCGTCGGTTTCCTTTTCCTTATGTCATGGCCCTAGAGAGCCCATAGGATCCTTTTGTGTGAATCAGGGAAGGACGTGGCTCTGGACAGCCCCACGGCGCACAGTGAGGCGAGCGGGAGGCAGGCCGGATTCTAGCCCCACTTGCCAACATCACACAGTCACCATGGGGAGTAGGGACCGTGGGGGACGCTTTTTTCTTTTCCCCACACTTTCTAGAACGCCGTACCGCTCTTATAACCTGAGTTAGAATTGATGAGATCAAACAAAGTAATACAGAAACCTCTTTGGACTAGGGTTGTTCAGCCGGAAGAAATCTACCTAACCACACTGGTGTTGTGTCCAGCCAGATGACCTGGGACCAGATCCCAGCTCTGCCACTTATTAGCCGTGATCTTAAGGGAAAGTTATTCAACCTCTCGGTGCCTCTGCTCCCTCATCTAGATAATAATAGTAACTATGTCAAAGGGTTGTTCGACTCAATAAGTTAATATATGTAAAGCTCTTGAGACAGGTCCCAGAACATGGCCAGTGCTACGGACCCATGATCTCTGGCTACGGTTGACCGGATGAGGAAGAGAAACTTGGTCGAATGCCTTGTTCGAATCCAGATTCTCTCCTCTCTTCGGCCTTCCCTGGTTCCTGCGCTCTAAAGAAATTCCTATGTCTTTGGGGTATCTTTTACATTGTTTTCTGGTGTCTCTCTCACAACTCCTGGGTCAGTGTCCCTCCCTCTATGGCTCCATCAGGTCGCCCTGTCTACTGGCCGAATACAGGAGCTCCTGGTGGGCAGGAGCCATATCGCCGTCCATCTTCGTACCAGCACATTAGCTGGGACGTGCCCAGTGCTCAGTCCAGGACTGTGGGAGTCAGGGAGGGCATGGCCAAGGGCGTTCTTTCCCCGTCCCCACCCCGCCCCCACTCCCATCGGGCACCGGGAGGTCTTCAACTCTTCTCTCTGAATCGGACTGAATGTGTTCTGGAAGTTCATGACCAGACGTCCTCACTGATTCGGTGTCGTGGAGACCCCTGATGGCTATGAGCTTTTTCTTCCCCGAAGGGTGTGGTAAAACCCTAAAGGAAGTGGTCCTTCTTGCCCTCCCAGATCCACTGATCGCCTGGTAGAGATGCGCCCGGGGCTGCCCCACCCACCCCAAGGTGTTCCCAAGGGGTTGGCAGAGCTGTTTCCTGTTCAGCTCACAGGCTGCCCCGATACCCACAGCCTCCCTTTCTGGAAACACTTAGGGTTTCTCTCTGGTGCATTGTTCTCCTGGATGATAATTGTAGAAACCCATTCTTCCGTCTATCACCATAATAACCCAATTCCCGGGAGTCCAGATGGAAAATAACAGCTTTAAAGTTCAGACTGCTGGGGAGGGGGAAGCCAGACGGAATTGTCCAGCTCGGGGGTGGGGGTAGTTCTCCCTGTGCCCAACCAACTGCATCCAGCCCAAATGACTGCTGGAAGCTTTATGGGAATTCAGGTGGCCGCATCGTCACCACGGTCTCTGAGCTGGGAGGCCATAAAACAATAAGGCAGATTGTGCCTCGTACGTGGGAGCTGGACCCGGGAGCCGCCGAGCTGAATTACAGCTGAATTACAGTCTGATGTCTGGGAGCTCCCGGGGAAGCACTCTCTGGGGAACCACAGGCCAGTCTCCCCAGAAGGAACTAAAGACGGGCTCCATTCCACGGTGCAAACAAAAGTAATGCGGCTTCCCAAAGGTCTTTCTGGCCAAGATAAAGCTGGGTTTATATTAGTCACCGAGGGCCACTTGCCTGGATGCAAACGGCCTTACTGCGCTGGACGACTTTAGCACAATCTCTGCCTGGAGGTTTGGGGGAGCAGACAGTCCCCGGCGGTGTATATCATAAGCATTAGGTCTCTCTCCGGTGGCTCTGAGGCTCAGCTCATTATCCAAAGAACAAATGGAATCTGAAAGCCGCCATCAGGGCTGCCGGAGCCCATTAAGAAACGTATTATGAAACAAAGTCCGTGCGTGGCTCCACCGTGCAGGGAAGAAGCTGGAAGCAGGGCCGTGCGGGGAAGCTGCCCTTCTGTCCCGGCACCTCTCCAATGGCTTGCTCTGTGATTCCTGCAAGTCCCCATTCAGGCCCCTCGCCTCTCCCCATCACCCAGCGCTCAGCCTGAAAACAGCGGCCTCGCCGCCAATAGAATTTCCGAAGGCCCCCCGTGGCACAGAATCATTCCCATTGAAAAGCAAGACATTCAGTGCCTTTTCTCTGACTCCTGATCAGAATAAACGTCCGGTTGTTTCTGTTTGCCTCACCTCAGCTCCCTGAACAACAAAGAACCAGCTGACATCTTTCTTTCTTAATTCACATGCCGCAAACGTGAGCAGCATCATCTTATGACCGACCTCCTTCTCTGTGCTGACCCTTCCGAGCCTTCTCTCCCTCCTGTGTTCTCTCTCCCGAAGCCTTGAGGTCAGGAAGTCCTCCCTCCCCTCCAGGGCTTCTCCAGCCTGGCTGTACCTGAGGGCCCCCCAGGATCTTATGAGAATTACCGCTGCCTCCTGCACCCCAGACCAACTCAGTAGGACCGAGAGTCCTACTGAGAGTCTGGGCCTTGGACCCCCTTAGAGGGATTGACTACTTCTCCTCACTCACCCGCTCAGGCCCCAGGTTGTGTAGATCTTATCTGCTCGGCTTTTCTCAGTTCTCCGTCCCCTCCTCCCCACCCCTGCCACTGCCTTCAGACCACTGCACCTGTCACTTGGGTGATGATGACAAAGGCACTGTCACTGGTACCTCACACCCAAGCCCCGACAGACCCTCTGCTGGCTTTCCTCCATTTGTGGCCAGGACGATTTTTCTCAAATGGCTCACAGAGCTCGTCCCTGCCTTTCCTTCCCTTCCTCCCTTCCTCTCCTGATTTCCCAAGCATCCGCGATGACCCAGCGCTGTTCTAGGTCTGGAGAACTATAGGTCTAGAGAATTAGTCTCTGCTCGTGGAGATTATACTCATTTGCCCCAGGGAAATACTGACTATCAAACTATGCCAGTAACTGTTTATTTGTGCCTGGAAGACGAAAAAGGTGATATGAGAATGTTTCCCCTGCTGGAAATGTCCCAGTGGTTCCTGGAGTCCCAGGGCTCTGGGCTGAGAGTTAAAGTTCAGTTCTCCCCACTGTCACTGTGCTCCTTAAGGGCCATCTCACCACACAGGTCCCTCGAGTACACAGTGCTCTCATGTCTCCAGCCTCACTCTGCTGCCTGGACTTCTTTCCATTCCTTCACCTATCTTTCTTGGATGTCACCCCCTCCAGGAAGCTTTCCCTGATAGGCCCAGCCTGGATTAGCTGTCTCTATTCTGTGCTCCCATACCTCCTTCTGCCTTCCATTGTCAGTCACAGCACAGATGTCTGCTTTGTCATGGTCCCTGGTGCCACCTCCCAACCATGCACTGGACTGGGAGTGCCCCACAACAGGACAGAGTCTTGTAACTATAAATGAACAAATGAACAATAAAGCTGGTTAGTGGGAACACTGAGAAAATTCTAGGAAAAGGAAAAAGCTTATTCATTTGATTATTTATTTATCATTGAGATTTTACTAAAGTTCTAGAAATTGAGAGAATGAGTCTCTGGGTCCTGTCTCTAACAGAAACACTACATAGAGTTGAACCCTGACAAGCTCTTCACCAGGATATGGAGGAGTTAACACAGCAGAAGGGAGTAGCATTTATAATCTAATATTTGTGACTAGTCTCATTTCCTACAGGTTATATTTATGAAAAATAAATAGGATTATTAAAAATCACATCCAAGCCAAATATGTTGGAAGCCTTGCTCCCCAGTTTCGGAGCCCTGTTGATGTAAAGAACGCCCTAAAACAGGAGTTGGGCTGTCTTTCTAGAATCGTGGCCCTAACACAAAGGTCACGATTGTCAGTGCAGAAGCACTTCATAAACCACTGGTGCTAAATAAATGCTTAATGTCTATTCACGAAATTCCATCCTACAGCAGTGAGCACACTTCTTTTGCAAAATACCCATGTTTAACCAGAGGAGTTGCTTTCGGCCAGCAGCACCAGGTGCCTTCAACAGCCGGCAGGTAAGTTACCCCACCCCTGGTTTTGAGGCTCGCGGCGACATCTGAGGTGCTGGCGGCAAAAAAGAGTCTTTCCAAAGATGGGCGGGGCGAGGTCTGTCCTGCAAGGAGCTAAAGGCAGCCAGAGGCTCAACAGTGGACGCTCCATCTCGGCGACCAGAGACGGTGAAGGGAGGAGACGCCGCTGACCGGAGAGTCAGCTCCACGCTCTGATCCCACCTGAATCCCAGACCTACTGGGGACCTTCCCCATCAGGCAGCCCCACCGTCGACAGAGACCAGGGATCAGAGTAGTTTCTGCACATGGATGAGACAACGGAAAACCTGCTGTACTTTAAACCTACGCTGGTTTCTTAATTTTTATTTTTTTAATTTATTTTAGAGAGAGCACACAGTTGGGAGGGGCAGAGGGAGAGGGAGGGTCTCAAGCAGACAGCGCTGAGCACGGAGCCCGACGTGGGGCTCGATCTCAGGACCCTGAGATCATGACTCGAGCTGAAATCAAGGGCCAGACACTTAACCGACTGAACCACCTGGGTGGCCCAAGCACGTGTTTATCTTGCTTGTAGCTCTGAGTTCGCTTCTGGTGCCCACCCTGCTTGAGCCCGTCAGGAGCAGATAGGAGGCAGCCAGCCGGAAGGCATGGGCCTGGCTTCGAGTCCCTGGCCCTCCTGTACCAGTCCGGGCTCCTGTATAGATCCAGTGCCCCCGTCTCCGCAGCCCGTCTCTCTGCAGTCCAGTGGGCCCCACACCATCCCTGACCTCAGAGAATTCAAGGGAAGGCCTAAAGGCACAATGTCCATGGGCGGTAAATTGAAGATTATTTAACCAAGCTAACATCTACAGGTCAAAAGGAGTGTGAACCAAGGGGCCCACATGGAGTCACAGAGGGTGCTGGAAGGACGCCGGATTCCCAAACAGAGCCACGGAGGGAAGGGCGATAGGCCTTGGCCTGTGTCTGGCTGAAGAACGTTAAGTGGGGTCACAGTGGAAAAGGCACAGTTGGGGGGAGCAGGCAATGCGCGCGGGAGCCCCAGCAGCATCCCGCCACCAGGACCTGCTCCTTGTCTGTGGGCAAACAGCCGGGCCTTGGTTTCTTCATCTGTGATACAGAGAGAAATAACATTGCCTACGTCCTGGGGCCACTTCCCAGTGAAATGAAGGAACGGGTGTGGAATGCCTGCCCTCGGGGGGCAGCAGGCGCACCGCCCCATCCTTCGGTCTGTCCCGGAGAGAGCGGGGGGGGGGGGGGGTACCGCCGGGGTAGCCTGAGGCTCAGGGGGGCCGTTTCACTGCGCTCCCGGGAAGCCGCCCCTGATCTAGGTCTCATTTGACGGATTCAGGGGATGTTGAGAATTGGTCGCTATGGTTTTTTTATTTTCTCTTCAGCAGAGAACAAATGCACCGGGTTTAGGAAGGTTCTTTTCATTACGCCCCAGGGGAGGAGACAGAATGAGGCAGAGGCGGTGTTCAGAGCAGGAGAAGCTGACAGGAAGAGCCCCGGGAACCCACCCCCAACCGCCCCGCACCCCACCCCAGCCGCCCAGAGTGACGGCGACCCCACTCTGTGCGTTCTTGTCATGGACCCCCCAACCCCCTTCTCATGCCGTCAGGACCAGATCCCACCCCATGCCATCGTGTCGACATCAGACGGAACCCCCCGCTCCCAGACCGGCTGCTCCAAGGAGGAGACAGGCCACAGTAAACTAGTGACAGAGCACAGATGGGACACTGGAGGGAAGGAAGGGATGAGGATGTAAGTGGGACAGGTCGGACAGGAAATGTGGGTGGCAGGGGCAGGCCCTGGCGGCTGAGTGCCGGCCTGAGGAAAGTGGAAAGCGGACAGTGGCCAGTCCTGGGAATGGCCTTGTGGAAGGGCTGCCTTTCTCCCCTGCTTCCTCTTTGCCTGTGTCCCAGCAGATGCCTCAAGCTAAGCCCTTTCGCGCGTCACAGCCACTGTGGCATCTCAGAGGTTCCTGAGACCCTGCAGGGGTAGCAGCGTCACAGAGGAGCGGGGCTCCCCTTGAGCTGGGGTCCCCTCCACTGAAATGTCCCCCCAGAGCAGGGACATCTGTGAGTGCAGGTACGGATGATGAAGACAGAGCATGGGCTGTTTGGCCTGTGAAGCCCCATGTGGTTAGGGAGGGAGGCACAGGCCGGGCAGGCAGGATGGGTTTGACCTTGACCGTGACCCAGGGCTGAGGGAGGAACAGCGGGCACTAGCATGGAGGAACCACAGAGCTGAATACAGACTGGGGCCCCCCACATTCTCCCAGTACGGGGATTATTGTTGGGGGCCTGCACTTTGGGGGAGCCTGGGGGACCGTGGAGTCATGGCTGTGAGCACCACCGGGAAAGGGCAGACGGGGGTTCAAAGTGTGGAGACTGCGTAGGCCCCACGCTGACGAGCTCATATCCAGATACCCTGGCGGGGGTGAGCCTGGGGTGAGAAGGGCTAGTGTGAGAAGCGCCCATACTGTTGGGGCTAATGAGACATAGAGGGAGAATGCCCGTGGAGCTGTAGGGGGCATTCTCTGGCCCAAGTGGGAAGGGTGGGCAGCGGACTGCCCCAGCTCTCCTCCCACAGCTACCCAGAGGCCTGGGCTCCGTCCTCTCCTCTACCCTCTCTCCTTTCCTGGGAGCTGCGTGTGGACAGGTGTGTAGCTGGACAGGGAACAGCAAAGGGAAAGAACAGAAACCAGCTGTGGATGGCCACGTTGGGAACTACGAAGAAGGTTCAAAAATTTGGCGTCGAGGGCTTCGGGACACGCTGAGAGCTGGCTGGGTCTGGGTGGAAGTTTCCCGGAGAGGGCATGTTTTAGGGAGCTAGCACAGTCCTGGGCAGATAGAGCTCAGCGGGCAACAGTATTTCTTGAGCCCATCTGGGGGCAGAGCGTGGTTCTCGGGGCACGCCTGCTTGGGCCAGCGCAGAGGAACGCAGCACTGAGTCGCGTGGCTGAGAGGAGACAGGGGTTAAGGACAAGCAGTGACATGGAGGAGGGCACTGGAAGCTCATCACCAAAAATTTGGTGCGGTCCCCAGAGTTTTGTGCTGCCATTGGCAGAAAACCCCTTGCATCCATGAACTTGTAATAACATAATCCTTTGGGGTTTTTGTTTTTTTTTTTAAATCTCCATCCTGTGTCTCCCAGGGCTGCTGTAACAAAGCACAAACTGGGGGGCCTCACACAACAGAAGCGTGTTGTCTCACGTGTCTGGAACAGGAAGTCCCCGAGGGAGCCCTCCTCACCCTCACGCAGTGCTCTCCCTGTGTGCCCGTCTCTGTCCAAATTCCTGTTCTTCTAAGGACACCAGGCAGCCTGGAAGAGGGCCCAGCCTGATGACCTCATCTTAACGAACTAAAGCTATCAGGACCCCAGCTCCAGATAAGGCCACACTGTGAGGTGCTGGGGGTTAGGACTTGGTATCGGTTGATCTAGACTCAGAACCAAGCACCACAGACCGGGCCATGCCGGCGACACACTGCTCCTCTCATGGTTCCAGGAACTGGCGATCCCAGGTCAAGGTTTTGGCAGGTTTGGTTTCCCTGGAGGCCTCTCTCCTGAGCTTGCACGTGGCCGTCTTCTCCAGTGTGACACTCTGAGTGTCCTAATCTCCTCTTCTCGGAAGGACACCAGTCAGATTGAAGTAGGACCCACCTTCAAGGTTTCGTTTTAACCTTATCAGCTCTTCAAAGGCCTCATCTCCAAATACAGTCACGGGAGGCCCTAGGTAGTGGGGACAAGGACTTCAATATGTACATTTTGGGGCACAATTCAGCTCATCACAGACTTCAACATATCTTTTGAGGGTTTGGGGGGGGATGCCGTTCCACCCATACTCGTACTGTGTATATAGCGTATTTTTACCTTCAGGCCTCAACATCTTCTCAGCCCTCACTCTGCGCCAGAAGCTGAGGGACACAGGGAGAAGCCAAGAATGAAAGTGCCGTCCTTCTAGGAGCCCCCAGACCACAGGGGAGGCAGACCCATCCTGATCACCATCAAACGAGAGGCCCCGTGTGTAAGGGCCTTCCAGAGCTGAGAAAGGGCCCAACTCGCTCTGCCTGGGGAGGGGAGGAGGGCTGGAGTGGAGTGTGTTTCAGACAGGGCTGGACCCCCAGATGCTCACAGCACCAGGGAGCCTGGAAGGTTCTGGCAGCCGTAGGTGGCCACGTGACTAGAGTGTGGGGGTGAGTGTGGGGGGATGCGTTCCAAGGGGTGTCCAGTTGTTGGGGTTTGACAGGGAAATGTGGGGAGCTGGTAGGACAGTGGACATGGCAGTGAGTTGGTCAGATGGGAGAGGTGATTGATGAGTGTTTGAATGAACGGAGGAAGGAGTGACTCCATTAGTCACGCTCGTGTGCTGTGCTAGACACAATAGATAATTCAGAACTAGTAAAAAGCAACGTCCAGTCCCCCAGAGGCCAGAAAGGTTAAATACTGTGTCCAAAGCCACCTTGCTGGGAAGTGGCAGAACCAAAATAGGAAACCAGGTCTACGGGACACTCGTGCAGCCCGCCCCACTGCGCCCCCCACGCTGTCTTATTTTCCACACTGATGCACTCAAGAAGACCCATTCCCAGAACGAAGGCTTTGTCCTGGATCCCAACAGGACAGATGGGTGTGGACGGGGGGAGGGGAGCCAGGAGGGAGCACCCCCTGTGCGTTTCTTGGCCTTGCCGTTCTAAACCAGAGCCCTTCCCTGCCTCCGCTGGGTTCCTAAATTGTGTCAAAGGCCTTTCTCTGGGGCCTTTTCAGGTTCTACGGCAGCCATCCACCATTAGCTTTCCTTCCTTCCTCCCTCCAGCACGCCTTCGCATGGACCCCCTCCCGCCCGCCGGCCTCATCCTCGGGGAGGCCCAGCAGAGCAGCAAGGCTGAGCTCGCTGCTGGTTCCCGTGGGGGCTCCCTCCACCCAGACGGTGCCTCTGATGGGTTCTTCCCGCCCAAAGCATCTCTTCTGGCTTTTTTCCTTTGGGACCATGTCCTGGTCTCCTGTCTTTCTCTGGGCAGAGTGTGTAGAAGGACCAAAGACCTCCAACGTGCCCCCCGTCCCTAGGGCTGGCCAGGCTTCCCCCTTTCCTGAAGGTTCTTCCATCCTGTGCCCCCAGAACTTCCTCTCTGCCCAGCCCTGCTTCCTCTCCCTTTATCCTCCGCAGGTAGCTGGCATCTAGCAAAGGAAAGGGATTCCTATGTGTAGCAATTACACCGCACGCGGGTCTGGGCCCTAGAGTTTCCACAGCTCAGAGGAGCCTCACCAGACTCGCGGGCCCACAGGGTAACACGTTTTCTGTGTCTGTGTGCGCATGTATGTGCCCATGTGGGGGGGAAAGAGCCGATGTTTATTGAGTACCTACTATGAGTTGGCAAAGCCCTTTGCTGCATGTTTGTGTGTATATGAGGGGAAGGTTCTAGCTTCAGCCAGAAGCTAGCTATGCTATGCCTGCTATGTTCAGAGCTCACTTCAGGGACTAGAGGGACGGCTCCAACAAGCACCTGTGTTCCGTGAGGGACTGAGGAGCCCCCTGGATCCTGAGGGAAAATCCAGCGAGCCAGGCAGGCTTGGCCTAAAAGAGAACCTAGTCAGGGGAAGGACTGAGTGACTCTGCGCCCGAGCTCAGAACAGCCATTTGGCATGTCCTCCAGCCCAGCTTCTGTGGGATCAGGTCTGAGTCCTGAGGAGAGAGTGACCTCGGGGAAACCCAGAAGTGCCATGGTCACTAACAGCCAGTACCCTATAGAATGTCGAAGAACAGGGGGACACACCTCCCACCAGCAGTGGACAGTGTCCAGAGAGGGATGGAGCCTGGTGGGGGAGGGGGGTCCAAATCTGAGCCTCAGAGACAAGGACCAGGTCCCTCGTGCTGAGGAGACAGAGGAAGGCCTCCTGTCAGTAAACATCACTGTGAACAACCTGAGTGGGGGCAACAGGGCTCATCAGAGGCTTCTGGAAGATGAGGGACCTGTGAGGTTTCCAGTTGCTCCACGGCCTTGTTCGGACTTGATGTGGTCAATCTTTCTAAGCGTTGGCCAGCCCAGGGAGTGTGAGGAGTTATCTCATCGAACACAATTTGCATTTCCCTGGTGACTCAGGAGTCTTGCTTCACTTCTATTGTCTGGTTTGTTCCCACAGCTTCCTGGTGAGGTCGGCGGATTAGTCCCGTTTCGTTTCGCAAAGAGGAACTTGGATCGGAGCCCTCGAGGAACTTGCCTGAGGTGACCCAGCTGGCGAGGAGCAGAACCAGAGTTGTCCCCCGCTCGAGCTCTTATTCTTGGAGCTGACAAATGCTCTGCGACCCCATTAACTCTGAGCGTCTGCTGGGCCTCACTTGGGTTGAGAGCCCACGAGCTTCTGGAAAGGGATGTGTCTGAGGTGGAGAAAAGTCAGCCGGGCCTTCCTCTCAGCTCCATCCCATAGGCCCCACGTCAGCACTTAGCATAGCAGCTGGCAGCTGCCTCTTTCATGACGTCAAACCCACCTCTGGCCGCTCCCTGGGAGAGCTGCCTCCACCTGGGGTTTTCCCGAATCTCTGCCCAGGAAGTGCTCCCTCTGTGCCCCCAGGTTCCTCAGAATCACCCTCCCTGCTCCTGAGGCAGTTTTGCTGGAGCTCTGGCTGTTGACTGCCTCTGGCTGTGGAGAATCTCTTGACACTGTGGGCAAACAGGCCTGTTGACCCCTCGGAGGGTCCAGGTCTCCTGGGGGCGGGGTTCCAGATCTGGCTTTGTCCACCTCAGACATACCTCAGATTCTGCTTCTGGACAAAGCTCCTCTGAGTCGGGGGGGGGCCCATCGGGGGGGGGGGCGATGGAAGAAGAGACAGCTCCAGTGGTCCCTTGGACACCCCCACCCCGCCACAGCACACATACACACGCACGCGCGCGCGCGCACACACACACACACACACACACACACACAACAAGACTAGTCTTCTCAGAGCACAGTTGTCTTCTCTGGGATAAGCTATCCTCCCAAAAGTCATGGGGGTCAAAATCTAATGTAAGAAGTTTCCAGGCCCACCAACAGGACTGTCCCAATAATGGTCTTTCATGAAACTGCCTCTTCTTTCTCCCTACCTGTTCTTGACTCACACCACCCCACCCTGGCCCAGGGCCCAGGCCACCCATGAACAGGTCTCCTCGGCTTCCTGGCAGGAGACCCTGGAGTGTGTCCCCTCAGGGCCAAGAACACAGCTGGAGCTCAGTAAATGCTGAGGACCGTGGGCTCCTGGAGCTTTGGCGTTGTGCTCACCTGAGTTTCCTTTCCAGCTAAAAGCTCCATCAACATCCAATGGTCAGTTTTGTACCCTTGGCAATCAAGGTCCAAGGGCCCGCCCTGCGAAGGGTTCCCAACAATCCCTCCCGTCGGTGCCTGAGTGATCTCTCCCCCACGTCTCTCTCGGTCTTAGTTTGCATCTCACTAGGGTGAGGAGGGAGGGATGCATCCAGGAGCCTTGGAATCAGCTGGGCCTGCATTCTGGGTTTGAACGCTGCTTCCCGTGTGCTCTGGCCAGCTACCTAACCCATGAGTCAGGTTTTCTGGGTAACAGGCCTGAGAAAGCCTGCCTGAAATCTGGCTTGATGAGTAAATTTAAAGAGCAACAGTGTATTTAGAGCCTATCTGGAGCCTACGAGATGTAGTTATCTACAGATTTTGTCCCCCACTCGGCCCGCTTCCTTGTGTCCCACCCCTGCCCCAATGCGGTTCTGGAAAAGTCATTCTCAGCAGAGGCAGTGCCCTGAGCCAACAAGGAGGCTGAAGGCAGTGATTGGGGAAGCTGTGCCTGGGGTGAGCCCCAAACAGTGGGGGGGCCTCAAATGCCATGCCAGGAGTCCCACCTTCAGGTGGCCGAAGCTGGGACAAATGGGCAGAGAAGAGCTCCAGGGGTCCTGGGTCCTATCCTTCCTCTACTCCTATTAGAAGGGGTGGGGTGGGGGGCCAGGAAGCTGACTGCTGTTTGACAATCTTCAATCAGAGAAGGGTTCAGGCAAGTGTTCAGATGTTGGAACAGCTGACCTGCTCTAGGAATCCTGTAGCTGCTTTGACCAAAAGCAGGGTCACACCCCAGTCCCCACCGCACCCCAGAGCAGGGCGCTGAGGCCACGCCCAGCCGCAAAGTCAGAACCCAAACCCTCAACTACACAGCCCTCCCGCTGCCCTGCTCAGCTCTTTGAAGGGAGTGATGTGGGCAGAACCCCGAGGGATAGGGCTGGGGGTGGGGGGCGGTGGGGTGGGGGAGGGCCAGGAACTCCCACCCTCCCCTCCCCAAACACTGAAAAGGACTGTATCAGGAAGTAACCAGAACAAAACCATTGTCTTTCTTATCTGGATTTTTCCATTTCACATACAAAACAAAACACCTCTGATTTTCTCTCTTGGAATTCTTCCTTCTAAAACACTCATCCATTCCACACCTAGTTATTAGGCACCGACTACATACAGACAGAAGCGGCACTAGCCACATGGGTCCACTCACTTAACCTCAACGGTTCCTTGCCAGGGCCGCAGTATTCTCCCCACTTTACAGAAGAGCAAGCGGAGGCCAGTTAGGTAGGTTGCCCAAGGTCTCCCAGGGGGTAAGTAACTGGCAAACCTGGGATTTGAGCCCATGTACTGGGGCTCCAGAGCCTGAAGCTGCACCTTTACCTTCCATTGCCCTTTCTTTTCTAGAATCTTCAGTATGGTTGGCCACTTGGAAAGGAGGAAGAAAATGTGCCCACTGCTAGTTTTATTGCCTGCTGTAAACGGATGCGACACTTCCCCATGGGTGAGGCAGGCCCTCAGCATTCATCTGAGCTGCGGCAGTCACTGCCTAGCCAGCTTTCCTGTCCCCAGTCTGCTGTCACATAAATCCTCTGCCACTTCCCAATTCATTTCTTAAACTGAAACTCATTATAGCGTTTCCCCTTCTCTAGAACCTTTCATGGCTCCCCAGTAACCCACTGGGACAAGTGTAAACTGTGCAGCCTGGCCATGGGGCTCAAACAACCTTCCATTCCAGGCCACCAGCCTTTTCTGGCTGGCCCCCTTCACCTCCCCCACCGGCCCAGCCTGACCTCCTCACTGCCCCCAGCCCTGATGCCCAGCCCCCCAGGTTTCTTTCTACCTCCCTGAGTATGAATCTGTCACTGCCCGTCTCAAGACTTCTTAGACCACCCTAGAGGAGAACAGTCATTTGCTTTGAATTTCTGAGGCTCCTTCTGTCGACGACAGTAATGGGTCACCCTTGCTATACCTGCCTTATCTGACGCCCAAACAGCCCTGAGTCCCACCCAAGGTCACCCTAGTGGTGAAAACACCCGAGGTCACCTGGCGCAAAGTCAGTGAGGACAGTGTTGCTTTGGGGTCAATTCCTAGCTCTGTCGCTTGCAAACAGGATTACCTGGCATCAGTCCCTTCACCACCCCGAGCCTCAATTTCCTCAAATGTTAAATGGGGATAGGAACCACCTCCCAGACTTGCCAAGAGGATTAAATGGGGAGGTGCACGTACATGCTCAGCAAATGTCCTCCCCCCTCCCGCCCAGTGCAGAGGGGGTCCTCTTGGTAGGTGGGGGAAGCCCACCTCCACCGTATCGAGCTCCTGAGGCTGTCACCCGCCCGGCCCAGCTCAGCAAAAGAAAGGCAAACAACAACAAATCCATTTCCCGGATGAACGTGGTTGAGAGCGCAAGCCCATTCCTGTCCCCATTAGCAGTAGAGGAGTAACCGGGAGCCAATGGGGGGGTTCATCTTCTGGTCCCCTCACTTTTGGCCTTCCTGTGCCACAAACCCCTCAGGGGGTGACTGCCAATGATATTTTCGAAGGAATAAAATACAACACGTAGGCTCACACAGGAAGTCAATGAGACTTAGCAAAGCTGGCAGAACGTAAGAATGTGCCTGTGGGAGCACAGGAGCCTCTCTCTGACTGTCAGATGTACCAGGACCAGCCATGGCTCTGACCTTGGTGCTCCTGTGGTTATGGAACAACAGACTACAGGAGCTTTTGAGATGTGGCGACTGTCATATGCTGTGATCGTATCTGCGACCTGCACCGGGGATGCGATAATGGTCATGCACATGAAGTCCTTCTGTTGGTTGCCTACACATATAATGGAAAGGAAGGTCTTATTTTGGTTTGAGATGGGGAAAGACACAGTTGTTGATTCTCAGACAAGGCCTAGGGTGCTGATTGACGTTCCTCCCTCCCTTCTCAGAGGGGAGAGCGTCTGTTTCGGGGCGGGGGCCATGGCTCCCCGCATCCCTGCTGAGCCCCCAGCACCAAACACGGCACTTGGCGCGAGGAGATGCTTCATGAATGTTCGTGGGGTGAACGCGAAGGCCAAACGCTTGGACTACAGCTTGGATGTCCTGGGTCCCTGCCACCTCTAATTTTTCTAGAAAATCTTAGATGGGGAGGAAGACTTTGATACTCCACATAAACTGTCTTTTCCCTAATTTAACCATGTCTACAGGACTCACGAAGGAAGGGCCCCTGAACCTTTTCACACACACACACACACACACACACACACACACACACACACATCCAAGGAGTCTATTGGAAAAGAACTCACTTATAGGAAGAGAGAATTGAAATTAGAGAGGGAATCAGGTTGTCCTTAAGCCTGATGCTGGTATTTATGTCTGAAATGGGGATTTTCGTCTGAGTCATAGAATGAGAGGCCATATTTAAAACTAAATGAGAATTAACACACGCTAGGGTGCCTGGGTGGCTCAGTCCGTCCAGTATCCGACTCTTGGTTTTGGCTCTGGTCGTGATCTCAGGGTGGTGAGATCGAGCCCTGCACCTGGCTCTGACCTCAGTGTGGGGTCTGCTTGGGCTTCTCTTCCTCTGCCCCTCCCCCTGCCTGTGCGCGCTCTCTCTCTCTCTCTCTCTCCAAAATAGATAAATAGGTCTTTTTAAAAAAATCGATAAGTGGTTTCATAAAAGTCTGAGACCCCAGGACATGAAGGAGACTTGCCGTGGCCCATGCAACAATGAGTGTACAAGGGAAGAGAGGGACATGTCCCTGCAGACACTTTGATCCACGGGCGGCATCTTCACAATGGATGGGGACATCAGATGTCACAGGATGTCACAAGACAAACACTCAGACCATGGAACACAGACACAAATCTACTGTAACACACTGTTACCATGACAGGCCTGCCCTGTGTGTCACGCACACTGTGGACAGTCACACTGGACCCCATGCTTCCAAGCGTCTTGCCCTTGGGTTAATTTCCACTGTCGCTACCTTGAAATTCTTAATAACTTTTAAACAAGGGGTCCCATGTTTCTTTTGCTGGGCCCTCAAATTCTTTAGCCTGGTCTTGACGGTATGACGGGAGGTTTGTCCCGTGGGTCCCACAAGGAATGCCATGCCTTCTGGAATCCCTGGGTTGGGTAGGGACAGGGGAGGTAGGCATGAGGATGGGTAACCGGCCATACCTCCCAGACCATGAGTCCACAAAGGCACTGAGGGACAGCTGCCTGGATTTATTTGGCACTGCCCAAGGCAAAGGCTGGGCAGCTCGAGAGCAGACAAGTGCCCAGAGTGGAGGACAATTCCCCAGGCTGCCACAAATTGAGAGAAATGTCATTTGAGAATGACCAGCCCCAACAGACACGTGAAAAAAATGCTCAACATCACTTATCAGGGAAATGTAAATCAAAACCACCATGAGATCCCAACTCGCACCAGTGAGCATGACTGAAATTAACAAGTCAGGAAACAGCAAATGTTGGCGAGGGTGTGGAGAAAGGGGAACCCTCTCACTCTGAATGCAAACTGGTGTGGCCTCTCTGGAAAATAGTAGGGAGCCTCCTCAAAAAGTTAAAAATAGAGCTACCCTATGACCCAGCAATTGCACTACGAGGTATTTATCCAAAGGATACAAACAGTGATTCAAAGGGGCACGTGCACCCTAATGTTTACAGCAGCGATGTCCACAATAGTCAAACTATGGAAAGAGCCCAGACGTCCATCGATGGATGAATGGATAAAGAAGATGTGTTATATATCCACAATGGAATATTACTCAGCCATCAGAAAGAATGAAATCTTGCCATTTGCAATGACATGGACGGGACTAGAGGATATTATGTTAAGCGAAATAAGTCAGTCAGAGAAAGACAAATACCATATGATTTCACATGTATGTAGAATTTAAGAAACAAAACAGATGAACATAGGAGAAGGGAAGGAAAAATGAAATAAGATGAAAACAGAGACAGAGACAAACCACAAGAGACTTGTAACTCGAGGGAAAAAACTGAGGGTTGCTGGAGGGGAGGTGGGTCGGGGGTGGGGTAACTAGGGGATGGGCATTAAGGAGGGTATTTGATGGAATGAGCAGTGGGTATTATATGCAACTGATGAATCACTAAAGTCTACCCCTGAAACTAATAATACACTATATGTTAACTAACTTGAATTTAAATAAAATCTTAAAAAAACGAATGGCCCGTAGAAAGGCCCGGGGAATATATGAATTTCATGTCCGCTGAGTGCACTTCTCAGTGTAAGTCCTCCCCAAGGTAAATATTATAAACTTTTAACACAACGCAGTTTCATCTAATATTTACGAAGCACTTACTAAGTACCAGGCACCTGATCCTGCTGAAAGCCCGGGGAGCCGGAATTATACATCTCATTTTCAGATGCAATAGTGTGAGACGTAAAGGAATTGGCCTCGAGTCTCAAAGCTAGTGACAGGCAGAAGAGAAAATGAACCCCCATGTCCTGTGATTCTAAGTTCTCCTGTCTTTCTACTCTTTCCTGGGGTAGGGGGACAGAGAGAGGGTGGGCAGTCCGGAGGGGGAGGTGTTTCTGGATTCATGAGGACATCGGTTAGCTCCATCTGGAATCCTTTCTTCTCCTTGGTCCCTGGTGGGGCTGAGGGAGAAACCGTAAAGATCACAGCAGGGAGAAGAGTGGGACCGAGGAGGGAGGGTGGGACCCTCAGGTATGTGACCGGAGGCAGAGTGAGACACAGCGTGACTTCAGGCTTTCCAACAGCCAGAGCTGACTGCCCAGTGGCTTCCTCCGAGGACGGCGGGGGAGGGGGGCTGTTACCCCGCAGCAAGACCGGCCCCTGACATTTTGAAGGTATTCTTACAGTACGTTTTGTAACAGTGCTTTATGGCAAAGCCCCACATGCTGGTAGCTTTGCTTTTAGTATCTCTCAACTGAGAACGTGGGCAAGGATGAAATGTCATGATAAATTTAGTGATTCCTTTAAAAGGTTATATTTTATTAAACACGACAGCTTCTACAGATGTGTTTAAAATAATCCTAAGGGCAGAGCAAAGCTTGGAAACAGGCCAGCCCCTCCATGGGGCTGAGGGCCTAGGGGCAAACCTGTCACTGGCCCCCCCCAACCAGGTGCCACCAGACCGGAAGTCAAGTATCTCGGTGCCCACGTCCTGCGGGGCAGGTCCAGACCCGCTTCAGTTCCTCTCCCAGTGCTGAAGGGTCTCTCCACGGGGCGCTAATCCCATAGAAAGTTTCAGGTTCCCAGGGAGCCCCCAACTCACGCAGGTCCCTGTGGATACTCCCACTCAGCCTGCCCAGCTGGAAGGAAGCCCATGGCCCGTGGGACTGGCCACGCCCGGCCGTAGCCCTGACACCCCGGTTCACTGGGGCAGTGGCCCTGCGGGCCTCCTCCAATGCTCACGGGTACTCCCTAGAGGCCCCTGACAGGGCTGGACCCACTAACCTCTCCTGAGAGCTCAGAAGCAGGTGCATGAGGCCCACAGGTATGGAGGTGATCTGACAGGCCCTGGAAAGATTTAAGAAATGCTAGAAAGGCAGAGCCCCTTCTTAAAAATAATGGCGCCTGCATCCCTTTGGCATGGTGCCAGAGAGATCCCCACTAACTTGTCCCCATTTGTGGATTCCTTTTCAAGAGACCCCAGCTTGAGCACAGGCGAGGTTAGAACCTTGAACACGCATTGGTTTTGGGTGTCTGGGGGTTGGTATTGTGCTCCCATGCCCGCCCTGCAGCCGGGGCTCCGTGCGCTCCAATGAGTGGACCAAGGAAGGAGCACATGGACGGGTGAGAGTGAAAAATACACGAGTAGCGGGAAGAGGAAAGTCAAGGTCTGTGTCCTTGTCTGTTTCTGAGAAAGAAGCACATTGTTCCTGACCCACCGCCCTGTTTGTGCCTGGGAGGGGGGGGTCCCAGGACCTTCTCAATGGTTCATGACCCCACAGGTCGGGCCAGAGGTCGGGGGAACGCCCGGCTGCCTCAGCCTCCCGAACACCCACCTCGCCTCCGGAGTGCGTCCACCTGGCTTACAAATGGCGGAGATCACAGCTCTGAGCCCGGGGATGGGAGAGGGAGTAGGAAGCCAGAGACCTGGGGCACCAAGTCACACCTTCCCTGGTCCTAGTGGGAGAGCAGGCCCCTGCTTTCAGGAGGAGGGGGCGTCCGGGTCAGTGATGGGGGCTGACTCCTTCTGGGGGCTCAGAAAATCGAAAGGGCCAGCATTCCTAAGCGAAGCAGAAACAGAGGCAGGAGGAGCCCAGGTCCGTGGGACCCGCCTCTCCGCAGGAACATTCTGGAATGGGACCCAGGACCCCAGTGCAGAATCACCTCTGATCAACGGCAATGAGAGAAAACCCCGCCCTGAGGCCCTGCCTTCCCGACCACAGCCCCCTGGAAAGGGAGGCCAGAGAGCAATCTTGCCCCTGCCACGCCGCTGGGGGCCTCCCCTTGCCTTGCAGGGAGAGGAACCACTGCATGAGCGTCTCCCCAGCCAGTAAACCATCGTCGGGACATGCTGTCGCCCGAAGGGGATGGTGAGAGCCACCCGACAGGACCATGAATGTTCCAACACTATCAGCCTGAGACGGGCGGGGAGAGGCCTTAACTTCCAGACTTGCCAGGCGGCCTGGGGCTGGGGATGCCGGCCTAGGCCTATTCGTCACTATTAGCTGAGCTTGGCCAAGGAACTCCTTGTCTTTGTCTTAGCTTTCTTATTTACGGAATGATAATAGCCTCTCTGCTGTAAGGTCGCGGGGAGAGCTAGAAATCACGCGGGGCTGGCAGGCCCGCACCCTTTCTGGCTGCCCTTCCCTGCCAACAAGCCAGAAGCTGGTTTTATTCAGGTTCTCAGGAAGCCCTAGAGTTCGGGAGAAGTGACCCTTCCCAGGCCCCCAGGGGTGGGTCTGCATGGGTCTAAGCCAGTTATGGCGACCCCATTCTTCTCAGTTTATGAACAAGTGTGTCACTTCATTCTGGCTAAGGGAACATAAGGGCAAGTCTCAGGGGTTTGGGGGCTTCCTTCATCTTAATAAGAATCATAAAGAAGGGACTTTCTTTTACTGTCCTTTGGGGGTTGCTGGATGACAATGTGATACTTGGAGCTGCTGCAGCCCTATTGTGACATGAAGGGATATGCTGCACACAGAAGCAAAGAGGCTAAGGATTAGCAGGGCATAAAGTTCATGAAAAGAACCCCAGTCCTTGGTGATGAGGGAATTGCCCTTGGCCTGCCCTTACCTTGGGACATCTTGTTAAATGAGAGAATTCTAATCTCTGGTTAAATTCATCATATGGTGGCAGTCAAGAGCAAAGTCTCTGGAGCTAGACTGGCAAATCCAGGCTCCACCACTTAGGCCTTTTGGCAGGTTCATACACCTCTCTCTTCTTAGTCTCCGCATCTGTAAGATGGGCATGGAGATAACACCTAGGTCTGCTTTATGAGATTGTTGCTGGGATTAAAAAGTGGATGCGTGGGGGACGCCTGGGTGGCTCAGTTGGTTAAGCAGCTGCCTTCGGCTCGGGTCATGATCCCGGCGTCCTGGGATCGAGTCCCACATCGGGCTCCTTGTTCTGTGGGGAGCCTGCTTCTCCCTCTGCCTCTGCCTGCCACTCTGTCTGCCTGTGCTCACTCTCTCTCTCTCTGACAAATAAATAAAATAAAAATCTTTAAAAAAAGTGGATGCGTGCCAAGTATTTCAGACAGTCTCCGGTACCCTGTAGTGCCCTGTACTTGAAACCAGGTACAGTGAGTTGAGGAAATATTCTGACTTCCTTGGGAAGACTGTCCTGATGTGAAAGCCCAGTAGTGCCTCTTGTGGATTGGGAATTGCCCAACGGCAAACAGAAAATTTCAGAGATTCTGGAATTTTCAGAACACGCTGTTCCCCTGAGTCATCTAGTTTGATAGCTTCGCCTGCCAGGAGGGCAAAGAGAGAAGAGGAGTTTCTCAGTGAACTTGAGTCATTCGGGGGCATTAGCCCCACCCTCTCATCTTACAATCAGGGAAACTGAGGCCCAGCCGACGTAAATGACTGGCTTCAAGCTGCTTGGCAGCCTGCGTGAACATGACCCAGTCTCTGCATCTGATTCCCTTTCTTCCTCCTTATTTTTCCATCCCCAAACTACCGACCTGCCTGTATCACTGGGAAACCAAACCGCAAGTGCCTGTGTCGCCTTCTCTGTCGTATCCAGATGGTGTTCCGGACCGTCACAACCTAGCATGACAACCCCCCCGTTCTTGGAGTGAACTTTTTCATGTTTCCAAAACTCGCCTTGATGCGACGGTTTCACAACAGTAGAATTATATGTTTTCAAGCGCAGCTCTTGTAAAACATGCAATTTTGAAAAGAACATTGGTCTCGAGCTTTAACAATTACTCCCTATTCAATTAGGAAAGCCGAGTTCGGCTCCAGAGCAAGTCAAGAGTTTTAAACGTTCGTGACAAATCTGCATAAACACTCATTTCAAGTGAAAAAGAAAACCCAGGCCTCGGATGACAGGCTTTGCTTGAACACAAACTTCCCTGAATTTTGGCTCTAATTTAATTGTTTCTCTTTGGAAACACAGGTTTCTAAGGTCCTTCGGGCTATACCAGCTCCTTGCGGAGATAAGGAGGCGGATTTTTGGAGCCAGAGCTGGCTGTGGACCAGAAACAAATCTCAGATTCCATCTTACACTGCACCAGCCCTTCGGGGCGCCTGGAACGACCCGTGTCAGTGGATTCCGGGCAAGAAAGAGCGGGGGCCACCGAAGACTTGTCCTGAGCTTCATCGGGGTAAGATGCGGGGCACGGTGACCAGCAATGAAGTGGCCAATGGTCTGAGCTTATCCAGGAAGGAGCTGCACAGAGTGGCAAAAGACAGGAGACGGAGCATGTTCTCTGCCTTTATGCAGACCTAAGCTCAATGATTGACCCTGGACAAGTCACTTCCCCTCCCTGAGACCTCTTTTAGCTCACCTGTTCGGTGGCACGCACCACGGATAGAACAAGCATGTTGTAATAACGAGATGATAGAGACCTTGCCCCAGAAGGGGAGAGGACAACACGATTAGGGGAAAGTGGGGCGACTAAAACCCTCAAAGCCTGGAAATGAGTGAATTCTGCTATGGTGATACCAGAATTTTAAACTTTCTAGTTACTTGACCTGAATTGCTCTCCAGATGGATCTGAGCTGACGCACTCCCTGCCAGGCTGGGCACCACTTTGATGTGGACCAGATATAAGGTTCTTTCCAAGGGTCTGGGGGTGGGCACAGGGTATAGCAGTGTATTGGATTAGAAAGAGCACTGAATGTGGGTGTGAGGTCCACTCTGGTCTTAATAACTATGACGGCTCAGACATTTCCATCTCTGGGGCTCATTCCTTCCCATCTCTCCAGCCAGAGCGGTGGGCGTCAACCCTGGCTGCATTTAGAGTCACTTCAGGAACTTTAAAAGAATATCAGTGCCCTGGCCTTCCCCAGAAATTCTGATTTATCTGGTCTGGGGTGGGGCCCACACATGGGGATCTCTCGGTGATTCAAATGGGCAGCAAGATAGAGAAACCCCAGACCAAACACCCTCTAAGGGCTGTGCCTTCCAGGAGGCACCTTCCTGATGCCAGGAAAGGTATGATGTAGAGCACAGGGGAGCAGGCCCACCTGGGAGTCAGGAGGCTTCAATTTCATTGTCTTGCTGTGTGGCCTTGGGGAATACATCCTCCCTTTCCAGCCATTAGCTGCAGAGTGGAGAAAGGGGAAGACTGTGGGGGGGGGAGCTGATTTCAAATTATGTGGGTCTAGGAGACCCAGACACCCTCTACTAAGCAGATCCACCAGGAGAACTGAACTCAGGAGGTTCTAGCTCCGTTTTCCTGGAAACTCAGGCCTGAGAGGTTTGGTGGACCAACGCCCTGTGACTTCCAGGGGCTTGAATAAGAACTCCCATTGTTTTTCCTCTTGAGTCCAAGAGGACACTGTCTGGGTCTCCCATTTGGGGATCTTGCATAGTAAGCAATTTAAGGCATAGATTTCCCTGTATCTGCCGGCATTTCTTGATGAAGAAACCCAGGATTAAGGATCTTTCCATATGCACGCATAAGAGACCAATAAAAGAGAAAGCAAACCCTGCTTGTTCCCCGCCGTGGGCCCTTGGAGAGCTCATCTGTTCCAGTGTCCCCCGTGGAACCACAGGGAGAGATCTCTAGCTACCTCCAAGCCCAGAAGGAGGTAACATGGGTAAAGCACTTAGCACATAGCAAATGCTCAACGGATCTTAGCCATCGTGATTTTGGGAAGACTCCCATCTTCCTTGCAGCAGGCACTCTCCAACACATGTACAGGTGTGAACTCGGCTAATTCTCATAAAGTCCCATCAGGGAAGTGCTGCCATGATCCCCACTCTCCAGATAAGGAAGCAAGCACAGAGAGATTCAGTAGCGTACCCAAGATCACACAGCAGGAAAGAGAGGGAGCTGGGATTCAAGCTCAAGAGTTGGGTCCAGGGCTTGGCCCTCAGCTTAGCTCTATTGTCTTCCTAGGCAGTTGAGAAAGTACACTCAGCTCTGGAAGAAGCCAAGAGGAAAGGCTGGGAGGCAGGGCTGGGCACCTCTCCTGACAGCGCCTGGGCCGTCTGTGCGACTCTGGGTGAGATTCAGAAGGAGGTGCTCGTGTGACTTAAAGTTGAATCATGAGTGCTGCTGCTATAAACTTTCCTGTACGTGTCTTTGGGTGAACAAATGAAATGTATGAATATGTGCCCGATTGAGCTTGTATCCAGAAGCAGAACAGCTGGGGCATGGGAGATGCTAACATTCGGCTTTAGAGCTGGTCGGGAAAGCCTCCAGGAGGAGGTAGCTTGTGAGTCAGGGATGGGGGTGGGGGGCGCAGCCTGCGCCGTCCACCAAAGACGGGTTCAGAGAGGAGAAGCCAGTGCAGGACCCAGGCTTTCGAGACTAGGAACGGGCGGGTGGCCGGTGCCTTGGGGTGGGGGGGAGGCAGGGGGGGCGGGGGGAGGAGGAACCCAGGAGACTCCAGGCTGCTGGTCTGAGAGGAGCCAGGCAGGAGCCATTGTGCGGGTCTTAAGGACACTGTACACGTGAGCCTGGAGTTCAGGGAAGGGGCTGGAAGGGGATCTTGAGTGTAGATCCAAAAAAAAAAAAAAAAAAAGATAGTGCATGTCCACGCTACGGGGAATAACCCCCCGGAGGGAAAGCCGACGCAGGAGGGAGGCGCTAGGTGGGGTTGTGCACACCGAGAAGGGCTATGGACAGTTCATGAAATCAGGCTGGGGGACGAGCTGCCGGAGTTCTGGAGGGACAACAAGGTCTGAGATGGTCACCGAGGAGAGCGAAGGAACAACGGTGAGTTGCCATTTGAGTCTGGCAGCTGTGGACCACCTCTGTGATCACCCGGAGTCACTGTCACCACTAGTGACAAGGTTAGGTCCGATGGCTACATTGGATCCTCTGACTTATTTAACCCGACGCCCATGGACGCTGAAGCTGTCCCCACCCGTCTGCAGACCAGCAGGGCTCCAGGGCTTCGATGAGCACCTCCGGCAGGCACGTGCCTTCTGCAGGTGCGGGCGCAGCTGGAGGATGGATCCGCGGCGGGGCCTGGCGGGTCCATGGGCTGCACACCCAACGGGTGCGCCCCACTGATCTTCTCCGGTGTGGGATCCATTCACACACTCACCAGAAACCCGGGAGCTGGCGAGTCTGGCCCCTCTCTCTGCATCGTGCTCTGAAACTGTTTGCTCCCCATCTGTCTGCTCCGCATCCATCTGGTAGCTGAGAAATGGTGTCCCCCGTAGCCTGATTTTCCATTTCTCTCACCATCAGTGAACTGATGTCTTCTCATCCATTTGTGGGCAGCCCTTACCTAGTTTTGTGCTGGCTGTTAGTCTTTTTTAAAGTGATTCATAGGTACTCTTTATTTATTCACTATGGCGCATTTTTAGTTAATACTTAAGCCTTTTTTGCTGTAAATAATAAAAACGGTGTCCTTCCTTTTAAAAGTTCTGCCTGCTGTGCTGCTTTCTTTTTCTTATTTCTTTAGAGAGGGAGAGAGTGCGAGCAAGGGGAGGAGAAGAGGGAGAGGGAGAGAAAGAATCCCAAGCAGACTCCTTGCGGAGTACAGAGCCGTCCGTGGGTCTTGATCTCCTGACCCTGGGATCCTGACCCTGAGCCAAAACCAAGAGTCAGCTTGGTCAACTGCTCCATCCACGTGTCCCCATTTGATGTGATGTGCCCATTTGTACGACAGGGACTAGAGGATGGCTCTTGTCCCGCCCGGGGGCACCACACCTTACTAGCCTTTGGATAACAATCCTTTTCTTTCCTTGGCTCCTCCAACTGCTCCCTTTCCCTTCTGTTCTTCTAACCCTCCTGACACCTTCATATCCAAACCCTGTATTCGAGTCCCTCTGGAGTACAATGGTCCCGTTTCCCCAGACCCTGGACTTGACACTGGCCGTCTTAGTTCAGCTGTTGTAACAAAACACTGCACACCGTGGGGCTCACAAAACAGAAATTCGCCACCCACAGCTCTGGGGGCTACATGTCCGAGCTCAGGGGGCCGGCCGGTTGAGTTCTGGTGAGGCCATCCTCCTGGCCTGTAGACAGCCACCTTCTTGCCGTGAACTCCCATGACGAAGAGTCAGTGAGCTCTGGTCAGGCACTAATCCCATCCTGAGGACTCCTCCCTCATGACCTCACCTAGACCCCATTACCTCCCAAACACCTCACCTCCGAATACTATCGCCTTACAGATTAAGGCTCCGACCTGTGAACTGCAGAGAGCCCAAACGTTCAGCCCGCAGCACTGACCGACACACCTACTGTGACCTAAAGGTTCTTCATGTCTTCCTCCCAAATTCACCTACTGCCACTCTCCTCCCCACTCATTATACTCCAGTCATATGGGTCTCCTTTTCCTTCTTTGACCATGCACACTTTTCCTGCCCCAGTGCCTTTGCACGTGCAATTCCTACTGCTTAAGGTGCCCTTGCCCCTGTGCCTTGCCCAGGGGACTCATTGTAAGCCTTCACCTGCTCTGAGAGAGGCCTGTCCTCACCATACCATCTCAGTAGGTGTAGCCCACAGACATGCTAATCTCTCACTCGGTACCCTGTGTGTTTCCTTCACAATACTGGTCAAAATTTGTAATTATTTTATTTCCTGTCTGAACATCATGGACAATTCTGATGTTGCTTTTATGGTGATTATTGTTGGCCTTGTATTATTTCTTTCCACTCCTGCCATGGTGTCCTGGGCCCCCCACCAGACTTCATTTACACGTGGGCACAGCCCTCCACACTGAGCTGGAGGGGGAGGTGGTGGTTGCGAGGTTGCCATGACAATGGCTTGATGGTGAGAAGGGTAATTAGAGCCCCCTCCATGGCCCCCCTGCCATCTGTGGCGGAGGGAAGGGCAGCTCTTGGGTACCAGGGGGCCTTGTTCACGGTCTTCGTGGTGGGCCCACAAGGGGGCTGCAAGGTCCCCAGGAGAGTGAGACCTGGGCCTGTGGTCTCCACAGCTGGGTGGCCAGATTGCTGACAAACAAGGACAAAACACCTGTGTTTGGCAATCAGGGAGTGATGAGCAAATAGACAGAAGCTGGCGACCTGGGGTCAAGTCACCTAAGAGGCAGCCAGTTCCCAGCAGAAAGTCGGGAGTCCCCGAACTCCCCTGGCCAAATCTCGCCCTGGCCTGTTTTTGTTAATAAAGTTTTATTAGAAGAAACTGTAACCTTTTATTATGTACTGCCTCTGGTTGCCTTTGAGCTTCAGTAGCAGAGCTGGGTAATTGGGACCGAGACTGTGTAGGCCCCGTAAAGCCTGAAATATTTACTGGTCTGGACCTTAAAGGAAAAGTTGACCAAGCCCTGGGTAGGAAGTGTTCAAAGTTGGGGTGAAGGCCAGAGATCGTGTATACAGCCTCCTACGGAAGTCTGCGTTTTCATGGTTAACACTCATTGAAAGCTATTTTATTCTTTAATGTATTACTACCATCCCTCTTCACAACAGCCCCACTTTGGCCTTTTCCCTCTTTTAATTCAAGGAATAATTACAATTGCCAGGTGTCTTATTCTGCTCTGGCCGCTACAGCAAAATGCCAGAGGCAGGGCAGCTTAGAAATAGCAGAAATGTATGCCTCCCAGCTCCGAAGGCTGGAGGTCCGAGATCAGGTGGCCCTCAGCTTGGAGTCTGGTGAGAACCCATGTCACGGGTCACAGAGGGTTGGTCTCTGGTACAAGGGCGCTCATCGCATTCATGGGGGTTCTGCCTTCCCGACCTGATGCAAAGGCCCCACCTCCCAGTCCCATCACCTCGAGGGGTAGGATTTCGGCACTTGTTCTATAGTACCAGACTTAGCAAACATTGCCTGGGACATACTTATACTAAAAAACTATTTGTTGTTGGGGCACCTGGGTGGCTCAGTCGGTTAAGCATTTGCCTTGGGCTCAGGTCATGATCTCAGGGTCCTGGGATTGAGCCCCCTGTCTGGCTCCCCACTCTGTCCGGATTCTGCTTCTCCCTCTCCCCCTCCCCCACCATTTGTGCTCTCCCAAATGCATTCTCTCTCTCTCTCTCTCTCTCTCTCTCTCAAAAATAAATGGATAGAATCTTAAAAAAATAAAACTGTTGTTTATCTGAAACTCAAATTTAACTACATAGTCTACATTTTATCTGGACACCCTATTAATAATAAATGCTCTAGCTCACACAGCCGGTAAGTGGAAAAGATGGTTTTTCACCCAAGGCTTAAAGCCCTTGCTTAAAAATATCATCGCGGGCAGGAGCAGGCCAAGGAAAGTCCCTTGGCTTAGAAGGCAGAACTGGAGTTCTGGTCTACCACAAGCAAGCTATGACCGCAGGCAGGTCATCTACCTCTCCACGCCTCCAGCTGTTAGATACATAGAATGAAATGAGCTCCTTTTCCCTATTTCGTTGATTAAAAAAACTAAATAATAGAATTCTCATGGCAGAGCAACCGTGTAGAAGAGAAAACACCCAGGAGCCCACTGAGGGTTTAATGAGGAAGTCTCTTGTCTTTCCGAAGTGGCTCCTGTTCTCCAGAAACATCAGGAAAAAACCTTTCCCAGAGGGAATTTTCCCTCTCCCAGATCCACTAACTGTGCAGGCGCTGGCCTCACCCCTCTTCCCTGGCCATGGTTGGATTCCTAAGTGGAGAAGGGACAGGCTGAGATGACCCCTGACCCTGAGGTCATCACAGCACTGACTCGGGACCTGAGAAGAGTCAGATGCCATGTGCCTCCCCTCCTGCCCCTCCTCTCAGCCGCGAGGAGGCTCTCTCCAACGGAAATCCTGATTCAGGCTCTGCTGGCCACCTGCCGCTGAGACCCCAGTGAACCCGGTGGGCGGAATGAATCCCTTGGGATTCTGCTTGGCAAAATCACCTCCATGTAAATGAACCGGAGTTTCTTAGTTTGGCATTCAAGGCCTACACAGGGTAGAAACCACCGTCCCCATTCTAAAACCAGAGAAACTGAGACTCAGTGAGACAAACGGGCTTTTCCTTGGGTGGTCTCCCTGCTGGTGAGAGCCACGGGCAGGGCAGGCCAAAGGTTCCCACCCACAGCTCAGCCCCACAGAGGACCTATAGCCCCGCAGAGTTTCATGTACCAAACTACAGCTCCCAAGGCCTGGGTAGCTCTGAATTGTTGGAGGGTAGGCTGCTTCCTCCGGGAAGCCTCCGGGACACACAGAGCTCCTGCAGGGGGGTGTGTATGATGGGTTCTGATGAGCCTGGTTTAAAGTGGAAAGCCAGAGAGATGCCAAAGGCCCTCATTGACACTTGCTCCATGCCTGGCAGAGAAGCATCTAGAAGCTCCATTCTCTAGGAACCAGAGAGAATGCCCCGTCCCCAAGTGTACGCTGCTCCCCGCCAGCCAGTCAGGAGCACACAGTGGGTGCAAACAGCACTGGCTTTGAGAGTGAGAAGCCTGAGTGTACACCGGCCACGGCACCCTTGGGATCTCCTGACCTCTCCGTTGCTTCCTCGAGGACCAGAAAAAGGCAGGTAGAGAGGCCACTCCACCAATGAGAGCCACTCCACCAAGTTCACAAACTTGCACTGATTTTATATATTTTACATGTTTATGCAGATAAAGTACAGAAATAAAGATAAGGGAAAAAAACCCATAAAAACACCCATAATCTCACCAGCTGGAGATAAACTACATAACACGCTCGCACCCACCCCACTGGAATGGGGGGCGGGTCCTGTCTTCAGGTCAGATTAAATAGATTTCATTTTATTTTATTATTATTATTTTTTAGATTTAACAGATTTTAAAAAGCAAATACAAAATGAGACAAAACTCACTCTACCATGCATGCTGGTTATTAGGTTTAATCATACAGTGGTGTTTGCTTTTCCCCAGTTGTTTTTTTTTTTTTCTTTTTAAATCATATCTTTACTGGTTGCACACTTTAGGTTTCCTGGTCTTTCATCTAATTTGCAGACCTCAGATAAAAATATAAAATAAAATCTGCATATGAGAGAAATCTTAATGATTTATGAAAGTTTTTCATATATATTCTTTTTTTTTTCCAGAGAGAGAGAGCACACAGCAGGAGGGGCAGAGAGAGAGAGAGAGAGAGAAACTCAAGCAGACTCCCCACTGATCACGGAGCCTCACGCAGGGTTCGATCCCACAACCCTGAGATCATGACCTGAGCCGAAACCAAGAGCCGGTCCTTAACCGACTGTGCCACCCAGGCGCCCTCCCATATATAGTCTTTCTTGTCAGAACATGTTAGTGAAGTAACCTGGAAGGAAACTGTCCCCATCTGACGTGAGTACCGAGTCTTCAGGGAGAGAAGTATGACACCAAGTTCCCCAAGGGGTGGAAACCACACCTGAAGCCAGATATCCAGACTCCCAAGTCCAGAATATTCTCCACAAGCCCACAGTAGCTTGTGAGAATATGACCCATGTGCAGAGCAGGAGGTCAGAAACTCTGCCTTTAGAGCCTGGGTGATTGAGTTCTTCGGCTCTGGGTCTTGGTTTCCCATCTGTGTGTCCCTGCAACATTAGCCATGAGAGACCCACGTGGACATAAGGGATCGATGACGTGTCACTGATCTGGCTCCATGTGGCCATGGCAGTCGCCGTCGTCAACAGGGCGGGGAATTGCCTGTTCTTGAGCCGATGTGGCCAACATCCCTGGCACTCAGCTTCCCAGAGGCCTCCCGTCGATACTCATCCCCACGGCCCCTCTCCACGGGGACAGTGCTCTCCCTCTTCCCCATGTCGCTGCACCTCCGTCACTGTGGGTTTGTCAGCAAGTGGCTGAGTCTTGGTTCATCCATCGAAACGTTCTTAAACCTTCCCTATGCCCAGCGTTTTGCAGGCTGCTGGGGTCAGAGGCCAGGAGGATGGTGAGTTCCTGTTCTTTGGAATCCTTCCACCCCGGGAAAGACCCTTATGAACAGGACCCCCGGAGGGATCCCGAGGGAAGCACAGAGGAGGTGGCAGGGGGCCGGCTCGGCTTCACGGAGGGAGGTGACGTGGGACCCGGACATGGCAAAGCCTGGAGGAGCTGAGCAGAGGGCGGGGAGGGAAAGGCTGGACTAGCACAGCCCCAGGAGCAGGGCTCGGGATGACGGGGAGAAGTGCATCAGACTGCGAGGGGACGTGGGGTGCCCAGGGTGCAAAGAGCCTCGGGACCCTGGCCGGGAATCTGGTGTTACCCTGTCCTCCTGCCACTCGAGCAGGGTTGGCAGTCAGATATGCCCGAGCCCCTAACTCTGGAAAACACCAAGCGGAAGGGAGAGGAAGAGCCAACTGCCAGAATCCTTGCAGGGGACTGGCATCCATGCAGAGCCCCACTCAGGGCTGGGGCGGGGGTGGGGGGCGCCGTGGGAGTGGTGATGCCCAGCCTAACCCACCCAACCACGCAGCTGATTTCCATTTCCCTGGGCCTTCAAAGTCACGGGCAGAAGGTGCCCACTACACAAACTGGAGGGCTTCCCCTGTGGATTGGAAAACCCTCTCCTCTGCTTTGGGGTTGAATTTTTCCTGCTAGCTTGTCGTCTTACTGCTGCACAAGTCCTGTAAAGCACTTTCCTGCCCTAGTTCAGGCTACATTAGACAGTGCTCGATGTTCACGCCCCTGCCGAAATGATCTCAGTAGCAACAACGGTAACAGTAACAGTAACAGCCACCATGTACCAAGGGCAGCTGATGCCCCGCCAGGCACCGCCCAAAACCCATTCGCCTTGGCTCCCTTGACCATGAAACTGCCTGCTTGTCCATTCCCTTCTTCCCTTGCCTCCCTCCACGCTGGAACACCTTCACACTGATGTGGCTTTAAATGAGGCCCTTTAAAGTGCAGAGTTTTGCCAACTAAGTCCAGATTCGAATCCGAGTCGGCTGGGCAACCGTGTAAGTGCAGCAGCCAGCGCTCAAAGCAGCCGTGATTGAAGCCGGACGCGAGTCTTTCCCTCCCACGTGCAAGTCCAGCAGACCTGCTGCTCGGCCGGGCTCCGCAAAGCCTTCAGGGGTCCAGGTTCTTTCCGTCCTACTGCTCTGCTCCCCCTAAGGTGTCACCTGCTTCAGAGGACCTGTGATGGACTTCCCTTTAAGGACACAGTGCAGACGTCCCTGGGAACCCCTGCACTCAGATCCTAGAGGCCGGACCCCGGGCGTGGGGCTCGCACGGCAGCGAGGTAGCATGGAAGGCTAGCGCTGGTTCCACCAGCAGGCATGTTTTTAGCTGTGTGCCTTTGTTCCAGTCTCCACACAGCAGTCACCATGCAAGACTAGCCGTGCTAGAGATTTCTCAGGGCGATGCTGGTGAGGAAAAACGGAGCGGGATTAGGGGAGGCTGGGAGAGCTGTCAGACCATGAGGCAGGGGTGAGTGGGATGAAGGGGGGGCACGGGTGAGGGGGGAGGGTCTCGGGTGCGTTCTGATGGGGTCCAGCAGGGGCCAAGGATTCGGAGCCAGAGGCGCCCAGCGGAGGAAACCCGCCTCTCCCAGTGTGCCCCATCCCCGGTCAGCTGGTGGGGAGCAGCCCCGGGCAGCCCGGCTCACGGAAGCAGGTGTACGGGCGGCAGCGGGCTGTTGGCACAGAGCTCCCTGCGTCGGAGAGCTGAGAAGTGCAGGTGCGTGGCCCCTCCAGTAACTCTGGGCAAGCAGCTTAATCCGCAGACCCCCGTGTCCCCGACTCTAAAATGGGGATACGGGCTCTCACACGGGGTGGGCGTGAGGACAAGAGATCGAATCTGTGACGAGCTTATCCCTGTGCCTGGCACCCGGGAGGCTCCCACTGTCGTCGTGTCGGTGCGGATGTCGTCGTAATTCCTTACTCCGGGCTTCCAGGCCAGGGGCAGACGTGAGCAAGAGCTGTGCCTTACAAAGTTTCGGGCGGCACAGCACTGCTGCACCCGCTCCCCACGGGCCGCTGGGAATGTCGCTAAGCACTTGCAAGGAGGCATCCCCCTCCTTTCTGAAATGACCGAGATGACAGGCCAGAGAGGGCCCATGCGGAGGAGGCACAGAGCGGACCTGGAAATGGGAGCCGTGAGGCGGGGCAGAGGTGGCCCATGCGGAGGAGGCACAGAGCGGACCTGGGAATGGGAGCCGTGAGGTGGGGCAGAGGTGGCGGCGGGGGGGGGGGCACAAGCAGGAGCTCTGGGCAGCTTGGTGGCCGCGTCCCTGTGGCTCCGTGTGCTCCGTGCGCTCCGTGGCCCGTGCCCTGTGGCCCCATGACTCTGTGGTCCTGAGCAGCAGCCCGGCCTCCCAAGGGCCGCCTCCTGCCTTACGGGTGGGAGGGTCACATGCTTCTGCAGGACTGTTCGTCTTTCCAAAACTGCTGACTAATAAGGCACTTTTAAAATAAGAAGACTGTTTCTTAAATGTCCAATTCAACTCTATTTGGGAAGTATTTGCCCTTGGCTCTTTGGACTTGGGCCCAGGGAATCAGGGTGAGCAAAATAGAGTCCGGCCCTGGAGGGACCCCCAGGCAAGATAAGCGGCAGCAACAAACAGTGGACAGCAGTGCCTTGTGATGATGGGCCTAAGGGACAGGGACATACAGGGGACGAGGAGTCCCAGCCGGTTGGTTAGAGAGCTAGCGGTCTTTAGGGACGGAGCCAACAGGCTGTGAAAACACAGAGGGTGTGTCCCAGAGGCAAGGCCCTGCTCTAGGGCGGGCGGCTGGGAGGAAGCAGACATAGGGTGTGGTCTACAGGGCCCAGGGAGCCAGCACAAGGGCCTGAGGTCAGCAAGGGCTTTCCAGTGAGGCACTGGGGAGCCACTCGGAATACAAAGAAGAGTGGTAGGGTCAGGTCTGCATTTCAGGACTGTCGTACCAAGGAGCACGGTGGGCTGGGCAGGAGGCACCTGCTTCATCTTACCCCTACCAAACCTCGAGCCCCCTGAAGCTGCCTTTCCTGGTTCCCCACTGCCAGTTCACTGACGAAATCACCTGTGGATGCGGAAGAACACATTCAGGCCAGCGCTTTCAAAAACATTCCCAAACTAACACAGTACTAGCTGATAAACGTCTCAAAAGAGGGACCAACATGCCTGTTATCTACTTCCTGCTACTCCCGGCCAGGCCCTCACCTACTTGATCTTATCTGTTCAGCACTGACAACAGCACTGCCCTCCCACGAGGTCACCATGAGCACTGAGACTCAGAGTCTGCTTTCCTGTGAACTTGGGCCGGCAGAGACAAAATCTGAAATTAGCTCTTCCTGTATTAAGGTCAATGTTCTTTCTACCAGAGGGCATGTACCTGCATGAGAATAAGCACAGATTCAGGCTTTCCAGAGATGCAAATTATGTCTCTTCTGTGAGTGCGTGCGTGTGTGCGCATGTGTGCGTGCACACGTGTGTGTAAGTGAGTGTGCCTGGGCGTGTGCGCGTCTGCCAGCCATCCTCTGAGATCCTCCACTGAATTACTGTGTGAATGGAGGCCCCTGCTCAGGACAGCCCTGCTAGGTTTCTGAAAAACCCCGCCCGAGCTGTCTATGGAGATTTCTGGAAAGCCGGGGTTAGCTTACCCAGGGAGAATGGAGGGCCCTAGGGCTGTTTACAACTGCGTTCCAGCAAGAATGCTTGTCTGTGTAATGATTTGCCTTCTAAAGCCTGATTCTCAGATTAATCCCCCTTCCCAGCAGAGTGAGTCCCCTGCCAGGATGATAAACCACAGCAAGGGAAAGGGTTGCTCGGGCCCCTCCTGGCCGCTCTCAGGGGCTGTCCTGTCAGGGAGGCTGGAGGCTGCGGTCCAATGGAGCCCCGGTTTGGGTCAGCACTGTGGGGACAGTATGGTGACCAGAGCGGCCCTCTGCTGCACGGAGCAAGCCTTTGTCTGCCAGGAAGACAAAGCTCCTGTGGAGCCTAAGGACAGGTTTGTAGCCTCATTGCTTGCCATCTGCCTGGGTTCTCAGAGCACTTTCCACAGAGCTCCCCCACCATAGTGGTGTTGTCAGGGCCCAAGTGAGGAAACTGAGGTAAGCCGACCCAAGAGCAGCCTCTGGCTCTCGATATTGTCACCAATCCCCGCCACAGCCCCCAGATGGCTGTGGTCACTGCCTTTTCCCCACGAAGAAACCAAACACTGCAAGATTTGATTACTTGCCCTACGCCATGCGAGCAGGAAGTGACAGAGCCAAGACTTGAACCAGATTTATCTGGATCCAAAACCATGGCTTCTGGAAGCCGAATTAGAGGGTTAGGCCTGTGAGGTCCAGTGCTGAGTTCACCTGCGGGATAATCACACTTTGTGGACATGTGTGGTGTGTGTGGTGTGTGTGTGGTGTATGTGGTGTGTGTGTGTGCACGCGCATGGTATGTGGTATGTGGTGTGTAGTGCAGTGTGTAGTGTGTGGTACATGTGTGTGGTGTGTGATGTGAAAATATGTGTGTGGTGTGGTACGTGTGTGGTGTGGCATGTGTGTTTCGTGTGGTGTGAAGTGTGTGGTATGACGTGTGTGAGTGGTGTGTGTGTGGCGCACGTGTCTGGTGGACAGGCTTTAATGTGACACCTGCGTAGGACGCACAAGCTGGAGGGCCTCCCGGGACGCGCTTGATCCCCCTAGAGTAATTAGGTGCGTGAGAGTCACTGTCTCTCTGGCTCTCTGCTGTATCCCGAGAACCTAGAAACATTCCTGGCACTTGCAGGCCCTCAATACAGATTTACTGAACGAATAGCTCAATAGATAGTCATCATGTTTATGGCTGTTCTTGTCACGAGGTAAAGAGCGTGGAAAGAGTCAAGATGGAAGGCGCTTGGTTTTCCAAAATCCCAGGGCAGACGAGGGAAAGTGGGGAGCACACATTGGGGTCTCGTATTATCACCTCATCCCTGGGACCCTGATTCACGCCCTCCTGCGTAATAAGGACCTCCTTCCCCCAGAGAGAACCAGAGACCCCTTTTCCCAGCCCTGCGCACTCTTCTTGGCCTCGTCCCCTGAGCAAGCCCTTGGGCTCCCACCACCCAAATCTCACCAGCTTCTGAAGACAGCTCTCTGGCTCCCCCCCACCCTAGTTTCCCCTCTCCTATACCTGAAGGAAGCTTCTGCTTCAGAGTCCCCGCGACCACCCACTCCCCACACAGGTGCTTCCAAGGCCCTGGCACAGGCAAGCAATGTCAAGGTCAAGGGTGTTTGCAAAACCGGTGAAAGTAAGCTGTTTTAACCCTGGTGGGCTCAGGTCACTGTTTCTTTCCGCTCTGGCTTACCCTGTGTACTGGGTTGAAGAGTGTCTGTGTTAGTCAAGATATAAAGGGTGTCTGTGGCTATATCAGAAGGGGACATGTAGGAATTTTCTCACGCAGTTATGGAGGCTGAGAATTCTCACCATCTGTCATCGACAAGCTGGAAACCCCAGAAAGCTGCCAGTGTCACTCAGTCCATGGCCAAGGCCTGAGAACAGTGGTCCTGATCTGAGTCTAAAGGCCAGCGAACTGGGAGCACCGATATCCAAGGGCAGGGGATGGTGAGTGTCCCCGCTCACTCCCTCTGTCTTCTTGTTCTGTTCAACCTCTCAGTGGACTGGATGACATCCACTCATGCTGGAGAGAACATCTTCTTAGTGCATTGATTCAAAAGCTCCTCTTTTCCAGAAATACCCTCATAGACATACCCAGAAATGTTTTACAAGACGGCTGGGCATCCCTGAGCCCTGTGAAGCTGACACACAAAATTAAGCATCCTGGTGGTCCCTTCTCCCCCCAGATTTCATGTTCTTCCTAGAACTTCAGAATATGACCTTATTTGGAAATAGGTTATTTGTAGATGTAACTAGCTAAGGTAAAATGAGGTCACACTGGGGTAGGTGGCCCCTTAATCCAGGATGACCGGTGTCCCCATAAGAAGAGAGGAGACACAGGAGAGAACACTGGGACAGAAGCAGAGATTATAGTGATGGGTCTACAAGCCAGGGAACACCAGAGGTTAGAAGAAACAAAGGATCCTCCCTTAGAGCGCTGGGAGAGGGAGTGCGTCCCTGCTGACACGTTGATTTCAGACTTCCAGCCTCCAGAACCGTGAGAAAATGTTACGTGAAGGCACCCAGCTCGTGGCCATTTGTTACGGCAGCCCCCAGCATCAGGTGACATTAGAATGGCCATGTGGGATCCAGCTAAGAGGAAGTGGAGTGGGGGACACTTTCAGCTCGGATTCAGGGGGACACCTTTATGTGATTCATAGCCGCTTCCTTGTAAAGTCTAGGCTTGGGAATAACATCCCATTGTACAAACTCTTCCAGCTTGCAGCATGGAAGTGAAGGACAAGAGGTCGTACCCTGAGGTCCGCAAGATTATTGGGCACCGGAAGTGGGCGGCGGTGGAAGGAAAACAACATAGGAAATGTGCAGAGCCGGAAGAGAAGCCCTCCAGTGATCTCACGTGTCAAATCCCTAAATGGGAAATTCTGTTCTCATGAAAACTCAGCCAAAACAGAAATTCTCTGCCATCGAGAGCAGAGTCCGGATGCACCATTCACACCTATAAACATGCCATATTTTTTTTTCTCTGTTGGTGGGAATTGCACAAAATAAAGTTTATCCAAATTTTTGCCTTTGTAGAGCACAGACTGTAGTGGTTCTATAAATAGTGAGTATGACTTGGCGTGAAGTCACATGCTTATTCCAAGCCAATTACGCATCACCGTCTCTCTAGAAAACAATACAAAACCATTGTCCTATGAAGAGGCATTCAAAGAGAACAGGGCTTTAAAATGATGCAGAAAAAGTATTATGGAAATGTGTCGGGCAAGGAATTAATAGAAATACATTATTTTTCTGGATTTTGTGTTATTTGTGATATTTATCAGTTTTTAAAATTTTGTAATTCTAAATATTACTTTCACACCCAATTTTGTATTTCTATTTTGTTCTTTTCTTCATAGAGGGCCTCCCAAGCCTGGACCCACCACGGCTTACCCCCATTTGGAAACACAATCTCCGAATCCAGCTTGAACGCCGAGTGCCTTTGGACACTGTGTCCGTCAGGATCTGAGCAGCTGTGAAATCACTTAATGGCAAGAACCTGAGAGTCAAAGGACCCTTATTATTGTCACAGCTCCCATCTCTGTGACAAGTCACTTAACTTTACTCTGCCTCTGAAAATGGGAATGTTGGTGCTTTGTCCTCTCTACTTATCAAAGCAGAGGTGGGAAATGAATAGTGTGTCCGTCCCAGTGCAGAGAGTGCCCAGAAAACTGGAAACCGGGACAAAGTAGGAGAGATGTTTAAAACCTCTTGTTTAGTCTAGAAAAATGAAGGAAAGTCAGGGGGGAGCCCACTCGTAATTCTAACACTGAATGAAACCACTGTTAATGTGTTGACATATTCCCCTTGAGTTTTTTCTGTGTGGTCTTTCTCTCTATGGATCATGCTGGTTACACAATTTCACATCCTATTTTGCCTTTGAACACAGCATTGTAATCATCTTCCCGTGCCACTGGACATGCTTTGGGACCCATGAATATCCCTGTGATGCTTAACTTTTGGGTGCCTGAGTTCCTCCATCAGTAAAATGGACACACCAGGCAGCTAAGCCAAGTAAATGCAGGCCCTGCCCTGTCTTCAGTCCTCGGATGGAGAGCCTTCTGGGGGTTGGGAGTAACCTGGGCACTGGTGAAGTCCTTGAGGTCTCAGTTTCAAGGACACTAACACTGGCAACCTCCATTGCCAGGACCCAAGGGTGTTTCCGGGCAGGGGAAGGATGAAGAGGCCACACCCACTAAACCCAGCTCCTTGAGAGATTGGACCCATTCCTCTTTGTAGACCCACAACAGGGCCCAGTGATGGACAGACCAACAGACAGATGGATGACCAACCTAAGGGACCCACATGGCAGACCTCATGGGAGTTGGCTGGACAAGTCACCCAAGCAAGGCTGTCCTGTGGGCTCAAGGCAAGGCTTCAGTCTCCCTGCAGTGCGGGCCTGGTTCTGGGCAGAGAAAGACTTTCCCTCAAGACCCCTCTGGCCCCACCTGGGTGTCCAAACAAGACACTGAGAAAGGGAGACCCTTAGCAGAAAAAATAGACACACCCTCTCCAGGCTGAGGGAAGACTCAGGGGACCCACCAGCTGCAGGACGGTCGGGGTCAAGGCCACCTCGGGAGGTTCTGGGAACAGCACAGCCAGGTCCTGCTGGCCAGATACCCCCACGTGAGCTCCGAGCCCCAGGCGGTGTGAGGCTCACTGTCCTCCCACACTTCCGCCATGAGGGGGAGATGCTCCAGGACGCCTGACCTTCCAGAAAAGTTTGCTTCTGCTCTGACAGGAAAACAGGAACGGGGGAGACACAGCCTCCAGCGAGCACGAAGGGAGCGCAGAGTGTGGGGGCGCCCTGAGTCTCAGGGTTCCTTCAACATGGGATTTTTATTACCCACCTCACAGATGAGGAGGCTGTGGGGCAGGAGGGTGGGGAGCTGACGCTGGCCCGGTCCTGAGTGGAGGCGTCAGAGTCCACCCAGACCCGAGATAGTGGCAGCCTGAGGGTGTCCCTCCCGGTATGAG
This sequence comes from Enhydra lutris kenyoni, assembly GCF_002288905.1. Lineage (NCBI taxonomy): Eukaryota > Metazoa > Chordata > Mammalia > Carnivora > Mustelidae > Enhydra > Enhydra lutris. The sequence goes on from NW_019154119.1 coordinate 16,282,233, forward strand.
GGTGTTAACACCCCCACAAAACTGTGGGCTCAGCGAGAGGCGGAATCAGGTCTCATCCGGGCCTCCCCACTACTCGCCTAGCGCCCGGCACAAAGCAGGTGCTTCGTAAATGTTTGATGAATGAATGAATGACCGAGAACTCGGTTTTGAAGGCGGGAAAGGTTTGACGTGGTCAAATCTACAAGCAAGTCGGGGAAACGTAAACTAGAAAAAATTACCGCTTGAAAACACTTCTGCAAACACCGACCGTGATGCCCCCACAGAGTAGCCCGTTGTTGGGAGTCCGCTGAGCCCCTGCTGCGCCCCCCACCTCTCCCCTCCCTGCCGGGCCCCTGTCAGCAGCCTCCCCCCAACCCTGGCCTTTAGGCTCCTCTGGCTGAACCTCACCTGGCGTCTGGCCCAGGCAGGCCCACTTGGCCACTGTCATACCAAGTGCCTGTACCTGCCACCTGCGGAACGGGAGTCCTTCAGGAACTCCACTTCTGGTTTGTGGGGACGAAGTGAACTCGCCGCAGGGGGGCTCTGAGAGGAAGGCGGCTCTCTGCCCTATGTGGGTCAGTGGGGCATTGGGTCAGGCGTCGGGGAGACGGCGGGAGATGAAATGGAGCTCACGGGGTCCATGGAGGAGAGACCGACCCAGCCTGAAGTCCCACACCGCAAGCCTCATCCTGGTCCCCCTGGCCACCAAGGTGACCCCCCTTGGGCGCTGGGGACAGCGCCCCACATGGCACTCGAGGCCTCTGCCCGGGGCTTGGCTGCCCCTCCGAGCGCTGCCCTGAGCGGAGCCTGACACCCTCGACCGCCTGTCCTGCAAACGGTGCCTCTCGCTTTCCGGCTCTGGTCACTGTGTTCTGTCCTCTGCTTCTCACCCGCTTAGTGAACTCCTACCCACTCCTCCAGGCCCGGCTCAAATGTCCTCCTCTCTGCCACGCTTTCTGTCCTGCAGTCAGTCGGTGGCAGTGTGTCCCTCTGTCCCAGTCTGCATCCCGAAGCATCGTGGCTGTTTCCTCCGGTGTCCCCTATGCAGCCTCATCTGTCCCTTGGCCACTGAGCTCAGACTCAGCAAGCGGCTACTGAATCATGGGGAGGAAAGGTGACAGGATTTGGGATTCATTACCCAGGAAAGGGGAGCCCAATGGGGGGCTTGTCCCCAGGACTTTCCTTCCTGTCACTGTCCACACCCCTGCACGACCCCCCCTACCCGCCCCCCATTGGCTGATCTTCACTTGCTCCCAGAGCCCGGCAGGAAGCAGTGTAGGGGTTACACTCTGAAGAGCCCCTCTAGGAGCCCAAGGCCACAAAGGCTGCTGGCAGTGGGCCAGGACTCAGACCTAGGACTCCCTGGCCTGGCCCCTTTGGCTGCCCTGGCCTTGACTGTGCGCAACTGTGGTCACCCCAAAAGTCCAGGGCGTGGAGCCCAGTGGGAGTGGAGGAGAGTGGGGGGGCGCCCGCTCTGGGGGTCCGCTGCTGTTTACACTTCCCAGCGCAGGCAGGCAGTCAGCGGTCTGTGGCCCCGGTGGGGAGACGGCGCCAGTGCAAACAAAGGGCAGGAAGGGGAGCTTGGGGACCCTGACACCTGAGCGTTGACCATCAGCCATCCACATCTTCCCTGGACCGGGCTGCCTAGAGCTCAGAGCCAAGAGACATGGCGGGGGGGGGGGTGGCCCTCAGGAAGCAGAGGTCAGGCCCTCAGGCCCCAGCAGCACCCCCACTCAGGGCAGAAGAGCTGGCGTGCGGGTGACTCTGGCAGAAAGGGCCGACCGCAGCCTCGGTGCCGGGTGTGGTGGGTGTTGGCGGCCCAGCGCCGGGAGTGGTGGTGACAGCTGCCTTGTTTCCCAGGCAACACAGTGGGGACCGTTCCACAAATACCAGCCGGTGGGCGCCACGCGGGGCGGCCCGGAGGACTAAGGTCTCAGATCTGAGTCTGCCCAGTTACTGCCAGAAGCCTGCGTCCTCGGAGCCCTCTGGCCCCGGCCCCTTCCCCGGGAGATGCCCTCTGCCGTGGGATCTGCGGGGATTTATCCTCTCATCCAGCACATTCCTGCCATCCACCCACGAACCACTGCATGGCATTGTACCCTCCCTGCCAGGAGTGTCCTTTCTCCTCTGGCTGGTGAGCTCCTTCCCCTGCCTCAAGGTCCGCTTCCAAAAGCCGCTGGCGTGGTCACATGACTGCCTGGAAGTCAGCTCAGAACAGTCAGTGGAAAAGATAAGCCTTATCGAAAAGGCTTGGAGGAGCCGTAGACGGAGCAGATCAGGACCGAGAGCTTGGGTGAGGGGAAGGCTCAGATTCCCAGGGCGAGGAAACCATCCCTCTCCATCAGCCGTCTTCAGAGGCATCACGGAAGGAACTGTCTTTCTCCGACCGGCCTGCGACAAGCCCCTTTACCTCTTTGAGCCCCAGGATCCCCTCCCCGGACATGGGGACGTTGAAGGGAACAGTTTTCAAGGTCCTCCTGGTCTGACAACTTCAGGTCCCCTCTCCCCTCTCTCAGAGGGTTATCTCTTTTCCCAAGGAGCTTACAGGGTTCCCATCCGACTCCTGGGCTGGCCTTGTCCTGTTGGGCTCAGCCCAAGGCGGAGTTCGCTCTGCTTGGCTTTCTAGCATGGGGATCCCCAGGCTGTGGGTTCCCTAGAGAACCCCACAAGTGTCCCCAACCTATCTGGGACTCTCTGCCACTCCCATCTACACTCTGCCAGGATCTTCCCAAGGACCTACAACAGCACGTCACTTGTTTTCTTCTCAGCTTCTCTCCAAACACTGACCCCCAGCCTGAAAAAGTTCTCACCAGCTCTGCGATAGGAAAAACACTGTGTATTGGTGGTGTGCACGGATGCTTGGAGGCCTCTGGACCTTGCTCATAATGTTTAAACCAGGCTTCTGAAACATATGGCAGACTGAACATCCAGATTGAATTCCTTGCAAAACCCTCCTGGAGGTACAGTAAAAAGGTTCATGTGTGTGTGTATGCACACACACACACACACACACACACACACACAGCAAAACAGACCGTAACAGTGTTTCAGAGACTGGAAAGCAGATGCAAGAAGAGTAATGGACTTAGAAGACCCAAGAAAGAAAACTCTCAAACCCACAGTGAAGAACAGTGAGAACCAACAGTGGACACCTCAGAATTCTCAAGGAAGCTCTGGGACTTGGGACAATTGAGGAGGATTCGTTTAAAGTAGGCAAAGAAGAAGTTGGGTCTCCTGGTCCCTTCTATCCCCTGTTCATAGGCACCTGTCCTTTCCCATCCTGGGAGAACACCGGAGATTTACACCCTGGGAAGGGGTGAAAAGTGGCTCTTGGGATGCCAGAATGCCAGGCAGAGTTGAGGGCCTACATGCTCCCCACAAACAGTAGGGCTCAGTGAACATGGAACTTCCGAAGCCAGGACAGCTGCCTCCACACCCTGCCCGAGACGGAAAAGCTATGTCTTCGCCGTCTGGAGACCTCTAGAGAAAATTCAGACCCCATCAGGGCTCATCACTGTGGTATTTCAGAATATCGTGGACCAAGGGAAGGTGCTGTAAGCTTCCAGGACAGGAAACAAGTCACATTCAAAAAGCTAGGAATGGGGACGCCTGGGTGGCTCAGCTGGTTAAGCACCTGCTTCTTGATCTCAGCTCAGGTCTTGATCTCAGGGTGGTGAGTTCAAGTCCCATGTTGGGTTCCATTCTGGGTGTGGCACCTACTTAAAATATGTACATAGATTCCGTGACTCAGCACAGAAGAGCAGCAGAGGAAGGTTCCCAGATGAAGCAAAGACTGAAGCTGGGTGACAGCTGAGCCCCAGACGCAGAGTGACAGGTCCAGAAGGTAAGAAGGAGCCAGAGAGATGGACTTCAGGAAAACAAAACTGAAAGAGCCCCTGATGCTTCTGAAGGTCTTCAGAGGACATTTAGACAAGTGCAAGCCTGCATGGAATTAGTGATAAATACACAGAAAATCAGACTGTGAAACTGAGATGATAATTAACCTCAGGCCTAATGAAGTCCATAGAGCAGGAAAAGGATTTGTAATTAACTCTTTTTTTTTAACTGTAGAAGGTGTTTCCCTCGCTTACTATCATGGACTTACTCGATCTAACCGAAGTTGCACCCTAATTCAATAGGGAGGAAAGGCGGTCCTCACGTCTGGGAAGAGCAGGGATGGCAAATGCGCTCAATTTCCATCTTCCTATTGGGCAATCAGTAGATAGCATCCACACCGAAAAACTGAAGAGCGCCCATGCAAGGCGTGTTATCTAGAGATGTGGAGGTCACCCCAGGTCATTGGGGGGAAAGTGAGAGTGGCTACTTCAGGGAGGGAAGGATGGGTGAGAGGGACAGGGGAGTCCCGTTGTGCTTTCACACAGACCTTCTAGAACTATTTGACTCCTTAGTAGGTCCTAGTGCATAAAAGTAAAAGCAAAGGAGAAAAACGAGTGGTGTGGCTGATTACTACTGTCTTTGCTCTAGCAAGCAGTGGCGTTCCCGTGTGGAAACGTGGGGCAGCACGGAGGGGCAATGGGCGGTTGACTAGAGTCCGCTTCTTTTTTAATTTTAATTTTAGGTCGCTAATGTACAGTGCAGTATTGGTTCCTGGAGTAGAATTCAGTGACTCATCATCTACGTACAGCCCCCAGTGCTTGTCGTAAGTGTCCTCCTTAATCCCCATCACCCATCTAGACCATCCCCCCCCCCCACCTCCCTCCAGCATCCCTGTTTGTTCTCTGTCATTAAGAGTCTCTTATGGCTTGTTTCTGTCTCTCCTTTTTTTCTTCCCCCCCTTCCCCTCTGTTCATTTGTTTTAAATTCTATATCTGTGTGAGATCATATGGTATTTGTCCTTCTCTGACTGACTTACTTCATTTAGCATGATACTCTCTAGCTCCAATCATGTCCTTACAAATGGCAAGAGTTCATTCTTTTCGATGGTGGAGTAATATTACATTGTTTACATCACATCTTCTTTATTCATCACCAGTTTATGGACATCTGGGCTCTCTCCACAGTTTGGCTATTGTAGATAATGCTATAAACATCAGGGTGCATGTATCCCTTCGAATCACTATTTTTCTATCAGTTGGGTAAATACCCAGTGGTGCAATTGCTGGATTGTGGGGTAGTTCTATTTTTAACATTTTAGAAAGATTTATTTATTTATTTTAGAGAGCGAGCACGAGCAAGAGGGGCAGAGGGAAAAGGAAAGAGCATCTCAAGAAGACTCAGCACTGAGCATAGAGCCTGACGTGGGGCTTGATCTCACGACCCTGAGAACATGACCTGGGCCAAAACCAAGAGTCAGACACTTAACCAACGACACCATCCAGGTGAGCCTATTTTTAACATTTTAAGGAACGTCCATACTGTTCTCTGGAGTGGCTGCCCCGGCTTGTTTTCCCACCCACAGAGTAAGAGCGTTCCCCTTTCTCCACCTGTTCTCACCTTTCTCCAACAGCCGACGCCTGTTGTTTCTTGTGTTGTTAATTTCAGCCATTCCGGCAGGTGTCAGGTGGTCGCTCATCGTGGTTTTGATGAAATCCCAGCGCATCACTTTCAATGCGTGATGCTGAGCATCTTTTAAGCGTCTGTCGGCCGTCAGGTTAACCCTTTATCGGATACGTCATTTGCGAATCTCTTCTCCCATTCTGTAGGCTGCCTTTTAGTTGTGTTGGTTGTTTCCTCTGCTGTGCAGAAGATGTCATCTTGATGAAGTCCCAACAGTTCATTTTCACTTTTGTTTCCCTTGCCTTTGGAGACATGTCTATCTAGAAGTTGCTGCGGCCAAGGTCAAAGAGGTTGCTGCCTGTGTTCTCCTCTAGGATTTTGATGGTTTCCTGTCTCACGTTGAGGTCTTTCATCCATTTTGAGTCTGTACTTGGTGTGAGAAAATGGTCCAGTTTCATTCTCCTGCATGTGCTGTCCAGTGTTCCCAACTCTATTTGTTGAAGACACCAGATCTTTTCCACTGGACATTCTTTCCTGTTTTGTCAAATATTAGTTGACCATAGAGTTGAGGGTCCATTTCTGGGCTCTCTGTTCTGTTCCCCTGATCTCTGTGTAGGTTTTTGTGCCAGTACCATGCCATCTTGATGACTATAGCTTTGCGGGGTTTTTTTGTTTTGTTTTGTTTTTTTAATTTAATTATTTTTTCAGTGATCCAAGATTCATTGTTTATGCACCACACCCAGTGCTCCGTGCAATCCGTGCCCTCCTTAATTCCCACCACCAGGCTCCCCCAACCCCCCACCCTCCTCAAAATCTGGAGTCATGGGGCGCCTTGGTGGCTCAGTGGGTTAAGCCTCTGCCTTCGGCTCAGGTCATGATCCCAGGGTCTTGGGATCGAGCCCCGCATCAGGCTCTCTGCTCAGTGGGGAGCCTGCTTCCTCCTCTCTCTCTGCCTGCCTCTCTGCCTACTTGTGATCTCTATCTGTCGAATAAATAAATAAAATCTTAAAAAAATAAATAAAAATCTGGAGTCGTGATGTCTCCAGTTATGTTTTTCTTTTTCAGAATTGCTTTGGCTATTCAGGGTCTTTTGTGGGTCCATTCAAATGTTGGGATTGTTTGTTGCAGCTCTGTGTAAAATGCTGGTGGTGTTTTGAGGGGAACTGCACTAAACGTGTAGATTGCTTTGGGCAGGACAAAGCCTGAGCTTCCTGGAGACAGCCACCGGCGCAGAGGCCCGGAACCAGTGAGAAGGCGTAAGCCTCTTGAGTCAAGCCAGCCCTTGACCGTGATGAACGCGTGAGGTGGACGTTCTGCCTCAGTGCCAAGCAGTGGTGGAAGGCAGTCACACACCGTCTAATGCCGCTCTGCCTTCCGCCCCTCCCGCAGCCGGGCACCCAGTGGGCGCTCGGATGTTTGTGGATTTCTTGTCATGGACAAAACATTGAGCTAAATTTGATCTCCAATCTGGTGTGGGTGCGCACTCAAGTCTTTTAGAGACTGTCTTTGGGCTATAAAAAACAAAATAAATGCATATATATATATATATTATGCTCCCAGAGACTTACCTCTTCTGACTCTCACATCCTCCCAGGAGGTCTAGGGGAGGCGTTTTGATTTTTCTCTTTGGGAAGAAGACAAAACGGAGAGTCTGGGAAGTCAAACCAGGTCAAGGTCATAGAGTTCCTTGTGGTAGCAGCTGACTCTCACCTGTGGATGGAGCATCAGATTTTTACTCTTTTATCCTCCGCTTCCAGCCAGCCTCATGGAAAGGGGGAGGTGGGAAGTAGGAGGTCTGGAGCTCGTCACCCCGCAGCCCTGACCTAGGACAGGGCGGTGACACGTTCGGACAGACGGCCCGTGAGCAGCTTCTTCCCTGTGGTGACCGTGCATGGTTCATTAATGACGACCTCAGGAAGCAATGTGGGAAAGGGCTTTCCTTCCGCAGCCCGCATCGGATTCGGAGGGGAGGGAGGAGCAGCAGGAGCCCAGGTCTGAGCCATCGCGTGCCAGAGCCTTCCCTGGAGTACCAAGCAGAGAGGAAGGGTCTGGGAAGGTAGGAACAGACACAGCCTGAGCCCCTAGTCTGAGATATGCAATCTCATCGACTCCTTCCAAGTGACATTATACCTGGGAATAATTATCCCCGATTTCCAGATGAGGAGACTGAGGCTCAGAGGCTCCTGACACGCCCAGTTCAGCAGCTGGGAAAAGCGACAGAGCAGGAGCGGGCCTCTCCCGGCTGACTGCACTGACGAAGCAGGTGGGGTTGCTGCGCGTCAACACGGCCAAGTGTGGCTTGTCCCAGGCCCTCATGTGTGGCACCTAAAACTGGAAAATGAAGTGATTCAAGGCAGGGCGTTAGCCGGGTGTCGGGCCTGCGGGAGCCCAGTATTTTTAGTCATTGTGTCATTCAGACCAGGATGGAAAGATGAGAAGCCACAGGGGCTGGCACGGGCCTCGGGATGAACTCATGAGCCCTGCACGGCGGAGCCGAGGCCCTCAGACGCCGGTCGCTGCCCAGCATTGCTGCGGCTTCTTCCTTGCTTTCCTCGGAGCCCTGGATTCTCTTAAGTCAAAGGCTGTGTGAGCCAGCAGCAGCCTTAAAAATTAAAGAGTCCAATCCCTCTCCACACTAGTGCGGGAACTGAGGCCAAGAGAAGGGAAGCTGCGTGGAAGCGAGTGGCAGAGCCGTGACCCCACCCGGGTCCCCTGGCCGCATCTTCCCCCCACACCCTGCTGCCTCGCCCGCCCCCCCTTCCCTGCCATCCAGTCTCGGGGTGCAGGATGAGGCGGGGCATGGAGACCAGAGCTCCACACCAGGGGTTAGAAAGCACTGGGCTGATTCAAGCCTGTCGCTTACAAGCTTAGCAACCACAGATCTGCTGCCTCACTTTTGTGGGGATGCCCATTTCCCAAATCAGGATGTCATGGCTTCTTGGGGAAGTCCAAAGAGACAGCATGTGGACGTGACTTCCTACCCCACCAGCTTCAGGAAATTTCTGGGAGGAAGGGGGTGGGCAGCTGGTGCGGGAGACCCTGTTGACAGCTTCCCAGCAGCTCATTCCTCCTTCCTCCCTTCTAGAAGGACCACACAGTGTCTGGTACCCACTCTCTGGCCAAGCACTCCAGGGCCGGGGCAGTCCCTGGCACCAGGGCATTGGGACAATTGTAGTGACTTCATTCTCTGGCCACTAACTGTCCTGTTCACCACAGGCTTGTGACACAGTTCCGGCCAATACAAGGGAAAAGAAGTCTGCTGGGGGCTTCCAGGGAAGCTCCCTTCTGATTAAAAGGGGGGAAAGGCACACAGGAGGAAATAGTCACTGTACACTGTCCTGGAATGTGGCAGCTGGGTCTGTTAGGGCCTTATCACCACCAGGGCTTTACCTGAGGGCAGAGGACAGCAGAGCAGAAGGACAAAAAGAATCCAGGTCACCCCTGAGCGGCCCGTCCTCTGACTGCTGGCTCCGGGAACGCGCAGATTCATGGATCATGGAGGCGTTTGATATTTAAAGATCATTCCAGCTGCCATGAGGGGTCCCAACGGACGTACATGGTGGTTGTACTTTCAATGCCAAGCCTGACTCAGGACTTGACTCTCCTCGAGGCCCTTTCAAAAGGCGTGCAATCTCATTAATCCAACAAAATCTCCCTCTTCTGTGTGAATTTCCTGACACAGCCCTTCATCTCCTCGCCTGCTCCCAGGGCCTGCGTGTCCTGGTCGAGGCGGGTCACACCGAGAGCATGAGGTCAGGGGTCACCACGATGCCAGAAGACATGGCAAGTGCTTGCACGGACGGCTGTTAACCCAGCACAGCTGTTCATCCTTCGGGGAGCTTGGCACCAGGACATCCCAGGGCAACTCACAAAGTGGGGCAGATCTATCTTCTGGGTCCCTGCCGGTGAGGTCCCCTCCCCTGGCAGCTCTCCTTCCACTCTGCAGGTCTGACATCCTCCTTGTATCCTCTCTCCGTTCTTCACCTAGCATCTGCCCTCAGACGGTGAGCAGGATCAGACTCTGGGTGGCCATTGACAGAAAGTTCCTAGGGAAGGTCCAAGTCTCCAATGTGATCCTCAGTTTCCTTCCCTAAACAAAAGCTGGATTATAGCAAGTCCTCCTTCAGCCAAAACAGTTCTGCTGTCGTCTAGCTCTGGGTTAGATCTTCTTTCCGGTCAAAAAAATTAAAACCCAGGGGACAAGATCACCTGTAAGGGTCCTTCCAGATCTATGTCCTTTCCTTCCCCCCGGTGGGTGACTGGGAACTGTCAAGCAACGTCTGCAACACAAATATCCATGGGGCAGGACGAACATCCATCGATGGGAACAAGGGAAGGGGCCCAAGGCAGGCGATAGGGTTCGGTGTGGACTATGGCCAAGTGGGATACGCTTGTACCTCCATGAAGACCTGTGTGTTTTAGCTATTGCCTCGAGGGAATTCGCTATCAGGGCTCTCAGAGGTTCTGATTTTTTAAGAGAAGCAGGGAATCTGGAAATCTATCGGAAATACTGGGAAATAAGCCGAACAAAGCAAATCCAGCCTGCGGGCTGCCAATTTGCAATCCCCTCTCTGAGCGACTCCCACACAGAAGGGCTCTAGGGCGGAAGAATGAATCAAAGCGTAAATGGAGGGACAGTCAGAGTCTCTCGAATGCCAGGCCCTGTACTAGGAGCACCATGGTTCCATGCCATTCATTCTCTCCACCCCCCTGGCAACTTTGGGGGACACGATCAGCCCTCCCTTGTGGAGCCTGGTTTGTCTATCCCTCCTGGAGGAGGCCAGCCCTGTGCTTGCCTCTCAAACGGCCTCCCCTGCACTCTGCCCTTGCAAACAGAGCCAGGGAGTTAAATTCGGGAGGCCACAGGAGAGAGGCGCATGAAGAGGGCGCCTGGCCCAGGGGCGTGGGGCTCTGCCAGCAGGGAGAAAGAGCTGTAACCAGACTGTCAGTTCCCGCTAGCCTTGACTCTATTCTGTGCCCTCAAGGCCCAGGTGAGTAGTGTAGTTTGGAGACGAGAAACCAGGAGAGGAGAAAATCAATAGTTACCAAGCAACCACTGCGTCCCGGGCCCTGTCTTTCGTGCATGGTACTTCACTCCGTCCTCACGACTGAAGGAGGCTGATGTCCCCATTCTACAGATGAGAAGACTGAGCTCAGAAGGTGGAAAGCATGGCATGGAGGCCAGGATTCTGGTCTGTGTAGCTCCAATGCCTGTACTTCTGACAGCGTCCACGGCTCTTGATACCACATCGAGGACAGGCAGTGCCGTTGGCCGGGTTAATTAGCGACAGCTCCCGTGCTAGGGAAATTGGACTGCACTTGGCTCTTCAGAAAAAATAAATGTGCTTATTCCGGAGGTCTGGCCCCTAGGAAGAGAGAGGCTGGCGGCTGCAGCTCAGAGCCTCTGCTTTTCTGGATGCACTGGGAAAGTACGTTTCTTTCCTCGGTTCTTGGCCTCCAGTGGCCCCAGTCCGTGCCTGCCGGTGTCATTCCCAGCGGGTTTCCCACGATCAAACCAGTAGTGGCAGGTGCTCAGAAAAGCAGAAGAGCGTTGATGTTGACGTACGGAACTCTGGATGTGCCTGTCTGTCTGTCTGTCTGCATGTAGGTAACACCTGACTAGGTGGGAGGTGAAACTAAAATGTGTGTGTTTATTTACATGGTTAAGTCCGGAGTGAGTGTGTGTGGGGGGGGGGGGGGGCGTGAGGCTGGGTTCCCGCCAGGCCCCTGTGGCGGGAGCAGCCGGCCCCTCGCAGCCGACACCGGCAGGGCCGGCAGCCCCACAGGATTCCTGGCGGAATTTGCCAGACTTGCCGTGAAGCTACACAGCTTTCCTCCCAGATGGGTCTGGACAGGTCTGGATGAATCACAAATTCTGAATCCCCCGCGGCTGCCTTTCCTTCTTAAAATTCCTTTCCGTCTGCTGGAATGAGCGGAGGAAAAGCAGATGGAGGCTGCATGGGTAGGAGCTTCCTGAAATGAAGTGACCTGAGGCCACCCCAGAGCCTGCGGTGTTCCTGGGGTGTCAGGGCCACCGGAAGGCACCCACGCTCTTCCTGGAAGGTGGCCAAGGTCGGACCTTCACCTCCTCACACTCCTCTCTCCTGCAGCCCCAGCTGGGAAAGACACCACCGCACAAGCACGCAAAAGGCACCAAGGGCCACCAAGGGGCCACACAACCTTCTGTCTTCCTATTTCTCTCTCCCAGTGGTCTTTGCTAAGGGACTCTGGAGCTGGTGCCTACCTCGCTCTTGCCTTCCTTTTATTTAATTTTATTTTATCTTGTTTTATTTTACTTTATTTTATTTGGCCTTCCCTTTTAAAGACCCTTCCCTCCCACCCACCCCACCCGCACCCCAAGCTCTACCTGTCACTGGAGCCCAGACATCCACCTTCTCAGTGGATTTCCAGCCACCCCCCACTCCAGGAACCCCCACACCTTTTCCTTCTCAGGCCTCATAAAGCACCATGGCGTGTGGAGGGGGTAGTCATCTGGGTGTTGGGACCCTGACCTGGAGTTCAGACTCTGCCCCTCACCAGTGGGGGGGTGGGGGGGGGCCACAGGGGGACCCTGAGCCAATCAGCTTCCAGAGCCTTCTTTCCTCATTTGTAAGTGGGGTAAGGGCTCCTCCTGTCTCAGGTGAGATCAGCACTTCCATTATTTATTTTCCACATTCCTAAATCTTTATGTTTTTTATATAAATAGCATAAAGTGAGATTTTGTCTCTTATCCAGTCTTATAATTTTTGTCTTTAACAAGACTATTTAGGGACACCTGAGTGGCTCAGTCAGTTAAGTGTCTGCCTTCGGCTTAGGTCATGATCCTAGGGTTCTGGGATCAAGTCCCAAATCAGACTCCCTGCTCAGTGGAGAATCTTCTTCTCCCTCTCCCTCTGTGCTGCCTACCCCACTCATGCCCTCTTTCTTTCAAATAAATAAATAAAATCTTAAAAAAAAATCCATTTACGTGTAACATAATTTCTGATATATTTCTATTTAGCTATACCACTTTTGTGTGAACAGTATTGTGGTGCCATATTTTTAAGTCCTTATCTGATAAAGACACATATTAGGATATTTATGAATGAAATGATGTGATGTCTAAGATTTGTCTTATTTTTATTTATTTATTTATTTATTTTTAAGTTTTTATTTATTTATTTGACAGAGAGAGAGAGCACAAGTAGGTAGAGTGGCAGGCAGAAGGAGAGGGAGAGACAGGTTCGCCATTGAGCAGGGAGCCCAATGCAGGGCTCGATCCCAGGACTCCGGGATCATGACCTGAGCCGAAGTCAGATGCTTAACCACCCAACTGCCCTAAGATTTGTTTTAAAGTATGCTAGGAAAAAAAATGAAAGAGGGAAATGTAGCTAGAGTACTAAGTGTTAGGATGATGGGGGCATGAGTTCTATTATACTATTCTGTTCATTTTTGTACATTATCTAAATTTTCTATAATAGAAAGTTTTAAGGGGCGCCTCGGTGGCTCAATCAGTTAAGCATCTGCCTTTGGCTCAGGTCATGATCCCAGGGTCCTGAGATTGAGCCCCACAGTGGGCTCTCTGCTCAGCAGGTAGTCTGTTTCTCCCTCTCCCTCTGCCTCTCTTCCCCACCCACCAACTCATATTCCCACTTGCTCACTCTGCTCTCTGTCTCAAATAAATAAATAAATAATATATTTTTGTTCTGCCCATTTTGTTTCTTCTTCTCTCATATCTTGCCTTCTTTTAGACGGATTATCTTTTAGCATTCAACTCCCCCTCCCCATTCATTTAGGAGTTACATATTCTGTTTGAATATATTCAGACTTTACTTTGAAGTGACAACATGCATCCTTAGCCTAACCAAGTCTAAGTTCAGTGAATATTCTTTCCTTTAACCCCATTGCCTCCACCCTCAATTTCTATGCAGTTGTCACCTATTTTATTTTATTTATTAAGTTTTTTTCGTTTTTTTGTTTTTTTGTTTTTTTGTTTTTAGTAATCTCTACACCCAACCTGGGGCTTGAAATCAGGACCCCAAGATCGAGTCGCCTGCTCTTCCAACTGAGTTAGCCAGGAGCCCAAGTTGTCACCTATTTTAATTCTTATTTTTCAAATCCTACAGGACATTATTAAATTGCCTAATATAGTCCATGTTACATTTAAATTTATTCATACATTTTCTAGTTTTTTTGTTCCTCATTTCTTCTTGCACTTCAGTCTTTCCAGCTGGGGTTCTCTTTCTTCTACCTGAAGTACATCTTTTAGAATTTCCTTCAGTAGAGGGCTTTGTGTGACAGATTCTCTTGACTGTCCTTGATGTGAAACTGTCTTTATTTTTACTTTGATCTTGAAAGATGTTTCTATTTGAGTGAGGGAGTCGAAGTTACAATTATTTTCAGCATATGGGATTCTATTGTCTTCTGGCTTCTAGTGCTGCATTGAGATGTCAACTCTCAGTCCAGCTGTGGCTCACGTGACGTTTCCTTCTGGCTGCTTTTAGGATGATCACTTTTGGTGGTTTTTCTGAAACTTCACAACAATATATATCAGAGTAGATCCAGCATGAGAATTATTACGTTTCTAAAATTTGTGAATCAGTATCTTTTATTTGTTCCAGAAAATTCTCGACCATTATCTCTTCAAATATCACTGCTGCCACATTATCTTACTCTTCTCTCTCTAGGTCTCAAATTATATACATTTTATATATATTTTATACATCTATGCACACACTGGACTTTTTTACTCTTTGCCTCTTGTCTTTTCAACCTGAAATTTCCATCTTTCTGTCCTTCCATGTTGTGCTCGAGAAGAATTTCTTCTTACTTATCTTACAATTCACAAATACTCTCTTTAGCTATGTGCAGTCTGTGGAGCCCATCCTTTTAGTTCTTTTCTTCATTTTTTAATTCCAATATAGTTAACATAAATGTTACATTTGTTTCAGGTGTACAATATAGTGATTCAACTATATATTCAAGTATATATTCAACTATATATATTCACCTCTCTATACATTACTCAGTGCTCATCATGATCAGTGTACTCTTAATCCCCTTCAACTATGTCCACCACCCCCTCCCACCCACCTTTAGGTAACCACCAGTTTGCTCTCTATAGTTTAAAGAGTCTGTTTGTTTGTTGTGTTTCTTAACGTTCACATAGGAGCAAAATCATACAGTATTTGTCTTCCTCTGGCTGACTTATTTCACTTGGCATTATACCCTCCAGATCCATCTGTGTTGCTGCAAATGGCAAGATTTCATTCTTTTTCATGGCTGAGTAATATTCCACTGTATAGACATACCACCTCTTCTTCATCCAGTCATCTATTGATGGACACTTGGGCTGCTTCTTAGTTCGACTATTGTAAATAATTCTGCAATAAACATAGGGTGCTTATATCTTTCTGAATTTTTTTATTCTTTGGATATCCCTTTAGTTTTTATTTCAATTACTGAATATTTTTGTTTCTACAAGTTCTACTAGGTTCTTTTTCACATTGGCCCTATAAGTCTTTTTTTTTTAAGATTTTATTTGTTTATTTGACAGAGAGAGAGATCACAAGTAGGCAGAGAGGCAGGCAGAGAGAGAGGGAAACAGGCTCCCCGCTGAGCAGAGAACCCGATGCGGGGCTCGATCCCAGGACACTGAGACCATGACCTGAGCCGAAGGCAGTGGTTTAATCCACTGAGCCACCCAGGTGCCCCGGCCCTATGAGTCTTGTTAGATTTCTATTCTCTGAGGACATTTCCAAGCCTGCCTTTGTTTTGTTAAACATAACATAGTTCTCTTACAGTCTGGTTCTTGTTCGTGCAGCCTAGTTTCCTTGGGAGCCTATCTGTGACTGTTCCATTCGTTGTATTTAAAAAACTACTTGTGGGAATAATTTGTCACCCATGCTAAAGATACCTTCCTCAGAGAGGATTTCCATTTGTTTCTCCAGGCACCTGGGAACATTACCAAGTTCAAGGCTTGAGAGTTTCTGACTCAGGGGCTTTTCCACTTTCAGGTTTTAATTCTCTATCTCTCACCCTGAGAATCTGTCAAACTCGGGTTCTAATTTTCTGGGTTTACCAAACCACTTTGGGGCAAAAACTTCTTTAGTTCAAGCTCACCTCTCTGGATGAATGTGACCTTCATTTTGAGTATGGTAGTTTCTTGCTGTTTTGAAATCTTTTCAATGCTTTAATGAAGATAACACCTTACCCATATTTTAGTTTTTCTCAGTAGGAGAATTAATCTAAGTAACTTGGCAACCGTACTGGAAACTGGAGGTCCTTTTGAATTTTAGACTCTGATTCTGAAGTGCTTATCCTAGAGCCGGGCCTCATGAACTTTAATGTGCTTACAAATTACTAGGGAATCTTCTCAAAATGTATATTTTGACTTAGTAGTCTAGAATGGGGATGATGAATTTGCATCTTTAATAAGCCACAGAAAATGCTGAGGCTGCTCTGCTGGTCCATGGACCACTACTCGGAGTAGCAAGTCTATAGAAAACATTTTCCCAAAAATAAAACAAGATGAAATCAGAGATGGAGAGAGACTGGAGAAGACTCTTAATCCTAGGAAACAAACTGAGGGTTGCTGGAGGGCAGGTAGGTGGGATGGGGTAACTGGGTGATGGACATTAAGGAAGGCATGTTATGGAATGAGCACTGGGTGTTACATGCGACTGATGAATCACTGAACTCTAGCTCTGAAATTAATAATACAGCATATGTTAATTAATTGAATTTAAATTTTTTTAAAAAAGAAAACATTTTCCCAGAAAACACTGGGAATCTATACATTCCTAAACCAGGGCTTGTGAGTTTCCTAAATGGGTGTTATAAAATTGAGAACCTAAGTGAGAAGAGAAAAATTTTAAAAAGGAGGGTCTTTACTCTCTCTTCTTGCTTCATTTAGAACCTATTGATTCAAATTTATACTTACGTTTAACGAACCTGAAAACCAGACGTGTGTATGTATGTGCGTGTGTTGGGTGAGACTCTGCCAGACATGGGGACATAGATCATTTGCACAATGGATCTTTGGTTGTATTTATTTATATATTTGTCAGAAAGAGAGATCACAAGCAGGGAACGCAGAGCAAGCTGAGGAAGAAGCAGACCCCCTGCTGAGCAGGGAGCCCGATGCGGGGCTCCATCCCAGGACTCTGGGATCACGACCTGAGCCCGAAGGCAGACGCTTCACCGACTGAGCCACGCAGGTGCCCCGGATCTTTGGTTCTTGAATGACCTTGAGCTTCCCGTGTTGTCCAAAGTAGGTCAAGTATAATAACAGGCTCCAGGTCTGAGAACTCATTATCTTGAGCAGCGATCTTTGGATGTTTTAGTCTCAGAACATCTTTACGTTCTTAAAAATTATTGAAGAACCTGGTCTGCCTGGGTGGTGCAGTCGGTTGAGCGCCTGGTTCAGGTCGTGATCTCAGGGTTGTGAGATCGAGCCCCACGCCCAGCTCTATGCTGAGCACAGAGTCTGCTAGAGTTTCTCTCTCCCTCTGCCCTCCCTGCCTCACTCTCTCTCTCTCTCTCAAATAAATAAATAAATCTTTAAAAAAAATTAGCAAAGAGCCCCAAAAGCTTAAAATTCTGTGGGCAGATCTATCAATAGGGACTATATGAGAAAGTAAAACTGATTAAATTTTAAAATACCTATTGGGGCACCTGGGTGGCTCAGTGGGTTAAAGCCTCTGCTCAGGTCATGATCTCAGGGTCCTGGGATCGAGCCCCACGTCAGGGTCTCTGCTCAGCAGGGAGCCTGCTTCCCTTCCTCTCTCTCTGCCTGCCTCTCTGTCTGCTTGTGATCTCTCTCTGTCAAATAAATAAATAAAATTTTTTTAAAAAATACCTACTAATGAATTTAAAATAATAATTACCCATCACATGGAAACACAAATAATATGTTTGTGAAAAATAATTGTACATTTTAAACACATAGAAAACTTAGGAGAGGGGCGCCTGGGTGGCTCAGTGGGTTGAAGCCTCTGCCTTAGACTCAGGTCATGGTCCCGGGGTCCTGGGATCGAGCCCTGCTTCGAGTTCTCTGCTCAGCAGGGAGCCTGCTCCCCGCTCTCTCTGCCTGCCTCTCTGCCTACTCGAGATCTCTGTCTGTCAAATAAATAAATAAAATCTTAAAAAAAAAAAAAAACCTTAGGAGAGTGACACTGTCCTAGACTCACAGCTGGAGTCCTACACCACACGCTTTCAATCCATCGGGATATATTGGTTTGTTTGAAGAACGGCTGCACTTACAGACAATGTAGTTTAAAAAGGGAACAGTATTGAAGTAGCCTTTTTCAGACTATTGTAAATATTCTTCTTCGACAGTATTTCTCAGTAGTTTCTCAAAGATAGTTGCAACATGGAATCTGAATCCATATCAATACTCTTTTTATACTGTTAACATTAAAATCTGTCGTTCTGTCTTGAACTTTGAATGGATCTTTTATCCATGCATGATTTGTAGCATAATGCATTTGTTGTTTGGAAAATATTGGTTCTCTGAGTTATACAGCTTCCAACTGTTGACACATTTCATCACACAATATTAAAAAACATACATGCACTCATTAATTTTTAACCACGTCTCATCAGTCTTTAAGTCCTGGGAGGCTACCGAGCACACGGTGGCAGATAGAAGGTTTCCAAAGTCTAATTTTTTGCTTGAAAACTTGAATCTTCTCATTGGCAACAAACACTGTCAGTTGTTTTGCTTGAAGAGACAATTCACGTCTTTCATTCCGTGGAAATATTTGCCAAATATCAAGTCGGAGTCATCTTCTTCTGCCTATCAGCTGTGCTTTTCGAGCCAAAACGATGTTCTATGGAAAATGCAGTTAGTTCTGCTTGCAAACTGGTCCCGCTGTGCCTTTCTTCCCCCACCACGTTTCGGGATGTGTAGATGTGCTCTACGATCGTTTTCCAGTTTCCGACACAGAAGATTGAAAGGCTGTGTATTTAAAATTTGATATTTAATAACATTAGTAATTTCTACTGCTTCATCAACGACATTCTCAAGTGAAACTGGACTGTTTTTCCATTGTGGGGTGCAGAGTGCTGAAGACCTCTGTGGCCACTGGAGCACTATGGGGGTCCCTGCCTGATGCCTCGTTGAGTCACCAGCCCTTTGCCCACCGTGTTCTCGAACCACCCAGAGAACTGTCAGCACAGTGGCAAAGACAGAGTGGTTTAGCGTCCGTATGAAAATAGCTTTGATTTCAAGGACTCCCCGAGGATTCCGGATTTCCTGAGGGGTTTAAGGACCATGATAATTTGAGAAGGTTTCATGTAACATTTTTTAGTGATGGTTAACCCTAATGCCAAGGGGCATCTGGGTAGTGCAGTCAGTTAAGTGTCTGGTTCTTGGTTTCAGCTCAGGTCAAGATCTCCAGGTCGTGGGATCGAGCCCCATGTCAGGCTCCGTGCTAAGGGGGTGTCTGCTTTTCTCCCTCTCCTTCTGCCCCCCCCCCCGCAAATAAACAAATAAATCTTTCAAAAATATCCTACTGGGGCACCTGGGTGGCTCAGTTGGTTAAGTGTCTGCCTCTGGCTCAGGTCATGATCCCCAGAATCCTGGATTCGAGCCCCACATCAGGCTCCCTGCTCTGCCGGGAGTCTGCTTCTCCCTCTGCCTGCTCATGAGATCTCTCTCAAGTAAATAAACAAACAAACAAACAAATCTTTAAAAAATAAAATAAAAAATACCCTACTCTCAAATATGCCATAACTTTGAGAAACAACGAAATAGAACTGTATATTTTCATATGGAATTTTTTTCCAAATCAAATGAAATATGCCAAAAATATTTTTTAAAATCATAGAACAGTAGCATTTTATGTTTTATGTAGTATAACATCATCATGTTACATTAGTACATGTATGTGGGTGACATTTACACAATACACACTGTCCTGTTAATAATTTCTTCTGAGGACCTTCAAGTTTTTAGGATGTCTGTAGTTGAATTGATTCTGATAATATTCTCATATGTTGTCTCATTCAATGACTAAATAATTTTTAAAGATGTTCTGAGAGGGGAAGAAAAAACCCATTATCTTAGCTCAACGCCTCTCTCCGTCAGTCCTTGAGTCCCTGACAGGCTGCACAAGGAACACTAACCAGATTCCTTCCCAGGAATATCACGGCATGTGTTCCTTGGGGAGGAACAAGGTGGCCTGGGGCCGGACGAGGGGTACAGGGTTGGTCTCCGGCTAGCACCATGCTGGGAGCAGGGCCTCCAATCTGCTGAGGGGAGCAACGCTCCTTGCTGTCAAGGTTTACAAATAGCCTGGCTTTTCACAGTTTGGGGGGGATGAGAGGGAACTGGATGCTTTTTCCTCTTGTTGTTTAGACATTTGTGAAACCTGTAGGGACAGGCAAAACAGAACAAGACACCCTCTTGTACATCAGGATGGCCAAGGGTGGCTGGGGATGGCCCGGGAAAGGCTGGACTGACTCCCTGCTTCTCGGGGGTGGGGGGCACTATGGGCTAGGGGACAAGCCCACAGCAGGGTCTGGAAGGAAAGTCCACTTGGCAGGTGGCGTGTGATGCCCAAAGGGGCCTCAAGGGCTCCAGGTGCGGAAAGAGCCGGTTGGAGTCCTAACCCCACTCCTCCAAGATTTTGAAATCTCAGACACCTGACGTCTTTCCCTGACTCTCAGCTTTCTGAGTTGCAGATGGGCCTATAACAGCACTCTCAAGACTTTGTTGGTGAAGGATAAAGGAGACAATATGTGTGAAGCTTCAAGCAGAGTCAGGCACACAGACACTCAATAGATGGCAATAGATGTTTAATCGTACGAAGAATGTGTACTAACCAGGTAAATTGTGGGAGGAGTGTCCCTCCCACTAGTCCCACGTCCCTTTAGGGAAAAGCCGGGCCAAAGGCTGGCAGGCGGGAGGGGGAGGGTGACGCTGGCAGGTGCTGGGGCTCGGGTCTGAGGTCCAGACCCAGAACAACCACACCTGTAGGCATGGAAGGGGGAGTGGCTGCAGGGAGGCAGGCGGTCAGGAAAGAGCCCAAGCCCGGGAGACAAGGAGAGCTCAGTGGGCACCCCTCTTGGAGGCAGCCAGATCCACGCGGAGCGCCCGCTGTGTGTACCCCAACCACAGCGTCACCATTGTTGGCCTGAAGGCAGGAAGGCAGCAGCCGCCCCTCAACCCCAGGCCAGCAAGGAATTTGAGAAGGAATGGTGGTCAGTGAAGGCTGACCACCTGCCCGCCTCCTCGCATGTCAGCCCCACCACCTGCTGAGACCCGGGCATGGGGGCCCAGCTGCTCAGACTCTCCCAGCCTGGGGCTCAGAGGGGTCCTAACCTGGGCTGGGCTTCTCCCTGCTGCTCAGATCCCTGTGCAGGGAGGAAGGAGGCCAGAGCTGGTGCCCAGCGGGGCCGGGCCCTCGAGGTGTGTGAGGCCAGAGAGCCGGGCCTTGGGGCCTGCGTGGTATCTGAGCAAAACCTAAGCACTTAGCGTTAGTGCCTCGGGCGCTGTGGGGGACGGAGAAGCAGCGACAGCGAGTCTAGCTTTCGATGTAGTTGGAGACATAACGTCACACATGAGAAAATAATAATGTAGCGTGTAAATTCTAAAATGTGGTACAGGCACCCCAGGAACTTGTTTATTCTTCCATTTATTTACTTCTGTGTAATAAGCCCACGTTCCCAGAAGCCCCGAGAACGTTGATAGAGTTACCTACTGACTTAAGACTTGGGTGAGGTGGGGCGCCGGGGTGGCTCAGTGGGTTAAAGCCTCTGCCTTCGCTCAGGCATGATCTCAGGGTCTTGGGATCAAGCCCCACATCGGGCTCTCTGCTCAGCGGGGGGCCTGCTTCCCTTTCTTCTCTCTCTGCCTGCCTCTCCGCCTACTTGTGATCTCTGTCTGTCAAATAAATAAGTAAAATCTTAAAAAAAAAAAAAAAAGACTTTGGTGTGTCAAAAATAAGCAAGAAGAAAGAAAATTAAACAAAAACTAAAAAAAATCACTGCATATATGAAAACAGACTAATGTCCTTGAAATATGAAGGGCTTCTACAGATCAATAGGAAGGTGAGAAATGACCGAATATGACAATGGACAAAGGAATCCTAATGACACAGTTTGTAAAAGAGAAGCGGACATGGATAAAGTACCCGGAAAGTCAACCTCCCTCATCAATAAATGAGTGTGGGTCGGGACAGTGAGTTACATTTTTCAGACTGATAAAAATTACAGTTTGATCAGACATCCTGATGGTCAGGGTTTCTAGAAAAAGCCACTCATACTCCATACCCAGGAATTTAATTGGCTGCCGTGTTTCTGCAGAGCATTGAGAAATTCCAAATACCTTTTTTATGTCTTGGCAGTTTGATTTCTAGAAACGCATCTGATGACTATCCCTGCACAGGGGAAGAAAGGTACTTAAAAAAAGGGAGACCCTCCATACGGCATTGTTTTATACATGAAGGGAAAATGTAAATTCCATCTTCATGAATAGGGGATCATGTAAATACATTTCTTTACGCTTATGTTATGTGTATTATGCTGTCTATAGAAAGAATGAGGCTGATCTAGCCATACTGACATGGGAGTTATCTAAGATACACTGATAAAAATACAAAATGGGAGGCAGCGAACCGCGTGTGTCATGTGACCCACGGGGTGCACTTTGGCTTATGTGGTTCGCTTGTCCATACAGCAAACACCCAGAAATGCCTCTGAGGAGTGGGACGGAGGCCGGACAGGAAACAGGATTTATTGTTTTATTTATTATTTATTTCGGACCCTTCTGCAATACTGGAATTACTTTTCAAACCAGCTGGAAATAGGTGCTGAGCGCCATTCTGTACCTAGCACTCTGTCGGGCCGTGGGAGAACAGAGAGGAGGGTCACACGTGCTGACCTTGAGCAGCCCTACAGTTAAGACAGGAATATAAACAGACAGGGTGGGGGCCACCTTTTGGGAATGACAGAGTGGGCAGGGTCTGCAGGGAGGAAGGGAAGGGGGCTGAAGGGGGAGAAGTCTACCTTTGGAGGAGCCCATGTGTGAGTGAGAGCTGAAGACTTAGTGAGGGCAGGTAGCGGACCCTAGGCTGGGAAGGAGAACGTGCACAAGGGCAGAGAGATCTGCCCGCAAGCGGGGTGCTTGTGGGGTACTGTGGCTTGTGATGGCAGGTGACCATGAGCACGTGAGGAGAGGCATGGCTGTGGAAGGAGGCTAGACCACATGGGCCTGGGACTTCTTGCAGGCGGTGGTCAGCTGCTCACACCCTAGGAGTTCTGAATATGGAATCATTTGGGACTGCAGCAAAAATGGAGGCCACTTGGAGGAAGAAGCTTCTGGTAGCTTCTAGAAACTTCTAGGATTGTCTGAGCAAGATCCCAAATGCCATCTTCTTTGTGATTGGTTTTTTAAAATCTTGCTGTGATGGGGAGAGTGTGAAGAGCCAAGCAGAGAGAAGCCAGAAGCTGGGATCAGGTCGTCTGAATCACTCCTTTGTTTCCCCAACTGACTCTGGGCTGCTGTCAGTGAAAATTGTGGAGAGAGCTTGCATGTGGGTGTGTGGGTAACAATTCCCCCAGGGGCCTGGCTGTGAAGATGGCTGAGGTCCTTCTTCACAGCTGTCCAGGAGTCCAGGGCTGTGTGGCTTCTTGAGGCCACCTCTGTGACCTCTCACCTGTGGAGGAAGGATGGGGGAAGAAGAGCAGGTGACACGTTTGTAAACGTGTGGTTCCTTTTCGTTCATCTCTGCCTGCGTTTATATCCAGACTCTCTGAGGGGATCAATTGTGGATGACATCAGCAAGCCTGAGGAGTTGGACTCCTAAGTCATCCTCAAGGGAACTGGTATCTGGTTAATTGAATTCTATGGCTCCAACTGAGTTACCACAGTGACAAAGGATGATGGACATGCCAGAGCTGAGAGCATTAAGAGTGAATTCAACGCTCCTGCCCCATGATGGGAATTCAGTCTTGCTGTGGGAGTTCAAGGAACCCCAGCGGTTCATAAGGCCTGACTCATGGTCGTGGGCATCAGTTTTCATTGCCCAAGATTCTAGACCTAAGAGGTGCTGGAATTTGGACTGAATCAACAGTTTCATGTATGTCTTGGCTCAAACCCCTTCACTGGCTCCCCGGTTTGGATGGCCAGGCTTAGCAAACAGAAATGCAGAATGCCTGGTTCAGTCTGAATGTCAGATATTAAATGAATAATTTTCTAGCGTCATTATGTCCATGCATGTGTTAGTTGCTGCTTATCTGAAACTCAGATTTAACCAAGCATCTTGTATGTCATCTGGCAATCCTATTCCCAATAGCTACAAACTAAAGCCCAAATTCTGGCATCCAGTTCTCCTGGATTTAGCCCCGACCTGACTTTGCAACCTCATTTCCCACACACTGTTCCCTTTCTGGTCTCCAGTTTAGTTTCTAGACAAAGCTTACTACCTCCTATGTGTTGCTTTGCCTTTTGTTTCCTGCTTCTCTAACTTTGCCAACACTTTTCCCTTTGTTTTCCGTCTTAAAGGTCATGTCTAGTCTGCCATCCCTAATCCCCAATGAGGCAGAACCTCTCTCCTCTTTAAACATCCTTGGTATCCTTTTGAGCAAGCATCTACAATTATAGAGGACACTTATGGCTTTATTGGCCTGGTACCTCTTCCTTTGCCTGGAAAAAAAATCCCTACTTTTGACAATTGTTCCTCTGACTCCAACCACTTGATTCTGACAGGAGTTTCTATACTCTCCTTGACTCCGTCCTCTGGCCACAGATGATTGGCCCAAAAGTGGAAACGTGATCCAAGCTGGGCCAATGAGATCCTTCCCTAGGCGATGTTTATAGCTCATCTTGTCAGGCACTCAGCCCAGACCCTACTCCAACACCTGAACTGAGCACTGAGCCAGGATCCCCTCTGAGGTCAAGGACGTCATCATTTCACCCGTAATGATCTATAGTCCTAGTTGCCCTGTCACCTAAGGACACTCACCCCCATGTGACCCTGGTGATGAAAGAGGATGTAATGGGATAGGCACTGCCCCAGGAGTCCAGAGGGAGACCTGGACTCTAGTCAGAGCTTGGCGACTAACTCCCCGCAAGAGCCATCATCGCAACAGTCAGCAAACCCTTCAAGAGCAAGACCACCCCTTACTCTTTGTAGCGTCAGCTACGCACACTCAGCAGGTGTTAGATGGATGGTAGAGGATGGTGGTGATGATAGTGACGGTCACAACGACATAGCAAGCCTCTGCCTCCCTCTGAGACTCCGCTTTCCTGACTATCAAACTGGGGAATTGGATTTGATGAGTTTTAAGAGCACCTCCATTTCAAAGAGTCTTGTCACCACCAACGCCAGCCCCGGAAGACCCTGATGACTGCCTCGTGATACCTACAGGCCACTGACCCACTATTGACGTTGCTGTCAAAGACAGAGCCATCTTGGGGCCCCTGGGTGGCTCAGTCTGTTAAGCATCTGCTTTCAGCTCAGATCACGATCCCAGGGTCCTGGTATCGAGCCCAGCGTCGGGCTCCCTGCTCGGCGGGGAGTCGGCTTCTCCCTCTCCCATTCCCCCTGCCTGCTACTCTGCCTATTTGTGTGCGTTCTCTCTCTCTCTCTCTCTCTCTGTCAAATAAATAAATAAATAAATAAAATCTTTAAAAATAAATAAATAAAATAAAACCCGCACATCTTAGCAAAGTTGCACTTCAATTGAACTTATGCTAAGCCCAGACGTGTAGTGGTGTTTATGATTCGCCGGACGGCCACAGTGGCATTTAGTCCTTTAAAAAAAATTAAAAATGACAGGGCCTGTGAGAAACCCATCAGCCACTTTGTGTCATAGTCAGAGAGAGTCACTAATGGCTTTGTCCCCTGGCTATGGCTGCCCAGAGGGCATTGAGAAGGATTAAAAGGTACCAAGGAGTAATTCTGAGACTTCAAATGCCTTTAATATGTCACGGTGAGAAAATGAAAGAGCTTGTACATCTCTGTGCTGACCAGAGAGCTTTGAGACACATTGTCAGGAAGAGCCAGAAATCCCAGGTCGGGGCCGGGAAGCTGAAGTAGGAGCCAGGCTGAGGCTGGGGTGGGGAAGCTGCCTGTGGGAGGGGGTGTCGCCCACAGCAAGTGCAGCAAATGCCGGAAGTCCAGAAAACTTGGGCATAGGAGGCTCCAAGGCATGAGGAGGGGCTCATGGTTCCTTCTGGAAAGTAAGATCATGCAACTGAAGAGTCTTCCAGGCCGTCGCAAGAGTCGGGAATGTTCTGCCAGTCGTCCGCTGTCTAAAATAGTTTACTTTGTAAGTAGAGTAAATATCTACTCTTCATTCAAGGAAACAAAGCTTAGAGAGTCGAAGGCAGCAGAGTGTAAACTTGCTGACTGTGGTTTCAAATCTACACATTGTAAGCCAAGAGCTGTGTCCAGGTGGCTGTCTCATCCTCAGGCTCAAGTCACCAGGACCTGGGTGCAGTCCTGCCAGGCAATGCATCAGCTCCTCTACCCAAGCCTCGGGGTCTCCAGACAGCCCCCAAGAAGGACCTGCCAGTTAGCAAACCAAACCCTCCAACAGGGTCTGGCCCCAGCCCAAGGAAAGCAAACGCAGGCCAGGCATGAGCAAGGACAAGACAGAGCCCATCCCACCAGACTTCACCCTTCCCAGGCTCCCCTCCAGAGAGGGATGCAGCGGCCACGACATGTATTTTCCCAATCAATTCCTACAGAGGGTCTCGTATTTTGTACCTCGAGAGCGGAGAGGGTAGCTGCAGAAAATCGCCCCCACGCTATAGAATGGACGGGTCAGGTGCGTCTCTTTACACATGTGTGTTTCTGATTACTCAGACTCGGGAACATCCACAGAGAATGGCAAGGTCACGCCTTTTGCCTCGTTGTGTCTGAGACGGCAAGACGGGTCCCCAGCACCTCTACTCGGGAGCCATCCAGGGAAATCTGGCCAGGGTTCTCGTTCTTGCTGGGTCTGCTCTAACCAGCTCAGTCTGATCCAGTAACCAGGATCACAAAAGGTGCCACTGGTATTTCCATCAGGACGCAGCAGACACAGGCTGCGTTAGGTTGGACTAAACGAATTTTCTTGAATGGGGTCATCCAGGGTCCCTGCCTTCATGCTGATTCATTGTACATAAAATAAAAATACTTTAAAAAATATTTTAAAAATTATGAGTGTTTTAATGTGAAAAAATTAAATTTAATTTAGAGGTGGCTCCAGATATAAACATACATATAAACACACAAGCAGAATAAAAGTATGACCACAGAGGGAGTCTGGCATTACCAGCCAAGATCACCCCGTTGGGTGTTGCTTAAACCCCCAGTGGGGGCATTGGGTGTAGTCTCCCGGTTCCAGCCCAGGTCAGTTTTTCTCATCACCGTCTTGGTGTTTGATCTGTTGGTGTCCATGAACTCTACAGAGAGGTCTCCTTCTTTCTGTCTGCCAGTTTCCATCTCAATGGCCCGGGCTTTATCTGCGGTCCTCCTGCCTGGATGTTTTCATTTGTCCTGCAGGATCTCTGTGGGGATCCGAAGCTGACGTGGGGATGAGTGTTCTCTCCAGGCACTTCTTTCCAGGGGGAACAATTCTGAAAATCTTCCTCTCTATATGTCGGTCACAGCAGCAGGGCCTGGGGGATGTTTTGTAGACCGCCTTTCTTTAAGCAGGAAGACACATTCTAGAGCTGAATGGAAGACCTCCCTCATCCATGGCTGCTTCTTGTGTTCCCTTGTAATGCAGTCCTTTAGTGGGAACAGTCAGGGTTCAGCACTGTCCCCGTTCTAGTCCCTCCTCTCTGGGGCTTTGCAATATGGCTATCTCAAGCCCGGATCACCTACGGTATCCTCCCAGCAGTGATGCATTAGTCCCTGCAAAACAGAAGACCCTGATTTAAAGTTCCTTGTGGAAGTCTCGTCCGGAACCCCAAACCCACCAGAGCATATGTGGAATCCCTTCTCCTTCTTCTTCCTCTTCTTCCTCTTCCTCCTCCTCCTCCTTTGAGAGACAGAGAAAGACAGAGAGACAGAGAGCAGGGGGGCAAGAGGGAGAGGCAGAGGGAGAGAGAGAATCTGGAGTAGGCTCCATGCCCAGTGCAGAGCCTGATGCAGGGCTCGAATCCCATGACCCTGAGATCATGATCTGAGCCAAAATCAAGAGTCGGACGCTTAACCGACTGAGCCACTCAGACACCCCATGGAGTCCCTTCTTTTTCACTCAGATGAGCCATTTCTGCCAAGTACAATGGTTCCTAAAGTTGTACCCAAGTAAGATTTGTGTAAATTGAAATTTTAACAGAAACCCTGCAAATAATCTATTATTTTCTATTTAGTGCACTTTGTCGCACAATTGCTTAATCCCTCTATATTTTAGGTTTTGTGAATTATGTTTTTCTAAGAGTGTGTGGTTTTAAAGAAGAAACTGTCTCTGGAGACAAGGTTTCATTAAATAGTAATCAAGATAGAAAGGGTTAACGGCAGAAAAATTAAGTAACAGAAGAGCATTGCGTCTTGTCCCCTGGAAGCAAGGCCAGGTCCCAGCTGGAGGAGGCAGCCTCAGTCTGAGCTCAAGGGAATGAGAGTTGGAGCAAACGTATGCATGACAGAAGGGGTGCACTCCCAGACAGAGAGTGGGGGCCTACGGGAGCCTGCCAACAGCCCGAGTTACATAGACAACGTGAGGTGGCCTGTCCATGGCCTGAGGGGCCCGTCCTCAGCCTGGGGCCTGTCCTACATGATGGGAATGTATCCTGGCCAAATTTCCTCCATGGTTCTTTGGTCTTGAATTCTCTAAGCCACTTTGTGTCCCTGGCTAGAGACTGTTTACTCATCTGTGCACTACTGCTGGGATGCAAAGTGCCCTGTGAGCATTGTTAAATGGAGTTCCTCCAGCTTGTCCAATAATTTTCTCTCTCGCTGGGTCACATCCATGAGGACACACACAGTCATCCTAAGGCCCACACTTTGTCTTTGTAGGTCTTACCTCCGGACCAAATTGTCCATTGCTACTGCTGTTTCGGGACTTCAGTAAGTTCCTTTTCCCGGGGAGGCAGCTTCTAAGGTCTGTTCAGCAGCTATTTCCTGGGTGCCTATAATCGAATGCAAGGACATGGGACACCTGCTACAAAGGCACACACCAGTAGCAGGTACACTTCCTGCCCTAAACAACCTAGAACTATTACAAAAACAAGACGGGTACTGTATTTTGTTGTAGAGATCTTCCCCGGGCAAGCTGACCACAGCCCACACAAAGCCCCCAGCAGACATGATATCGACACGGTCATTGCATTCGGTGTCTGATCTCAGGCAAACACTTGAGACTGGTTCACACGACCAAGCTCCTGAGACTGGCAGATTAGCTGGTCACCCGTGTGTGAGCTAAAGACCCAAAGACGGCTGTCTAGCATCCCAGAATGTTTGGATCAACTCGCCAGCACCCCTGAGGGTGTCTACATAGGAGGCAAATGCCAGAGAAAGGTGGGAGAGCGAGAGACTGGGCTAGCGTCAGCAGCAATGTTTGTCGCACACCTTCACTTCCGCTGCAGGGACAGGCTGCCGTGGGGAAGCTGAGCTCATGTCACCTGGTCAGGGCCAAAGACACACTGCTTTTCTATAGTCCGTGTTCACTTCCATTGACACTTTTTTTTTTTTAATTTCATCCATTAATTCCATTGAATGGATTATGGTCAAGTCATGAAATCATGCTCGTCCTGCTCCTTTCCTGAGAGAGGTTCTGCCTAGGAGATGATTCTGTCTTTCAATCACTGCTTTAACCAGCTTGACTCTGGGACTCTGACATGCTTCCCTGCCACAAATAACCACCTTCACGGTACAGACTCCATTATGCCAACTCAATGAAGCAGGCTGGGTTAAGTGTCCAGCAGGAGAGCTATGGAAGGACAGAAGGGAGAGGGTCACCGAGATGCTCTGAAGACCATCACGGAGGCGATGGAATTGGCAGAGGGCTTTGGGAAATGTTGGGATTTTAATAGGCAGAAGGGGGGAGGATGTTTAGATGAGCAGAGACTTGGAAGAAAGCAAGCAAAAAGTGTCGGTGGTATTGCTAAAGAGACAGTTATAAAGGAGAGTCTGGGGAGATGGAGGTATGGAGGGGTGGAGCCCAAGGAGTTGGTTCCAAGGCAAGGAGAAGCCGTTGAAGGGTTTTGTATGGGACAGTGACACGATCAAAGTAGAACTTTAGGAAAATGAAGTCAGCAATGGGAGAGGAAAAGCCCAGTTTTAGACAGACTGAGCGCCGAGTAAAGGATTCCCAGAATAGAATTATGGTGTTTTCACAAGTACAAAGACCTTTGCCAGCAAGAGTTTAGAGTTTGTTACAAATGGAACCAAAAAATGGGTAATAAAGTAATACTGAGCTTCTATATCCAAAAATAACCTCTGGCAGCAGGAAATTGTTTTGCAAGTCTGGCTGTTATCTAAGGAAAAGATTTTCCAAATTCCTTTATTCCTTTGGCGTATCAAATATGGGAGTCTACAGAGTTCCCATGAAGCTTGTAGGAGAGATCTCGTTCATCGCTGAAGTTTAGCTGGAGGGTCAGTGAGACAGATATGAGGTAGGGGAAGGACAGGAAGAGTCCACCCTTTCCCTGGCTTCATGGATGGAAGAAAGAGAGGGAGGATAGTGAGGAGAAAAAGCAGATGACATGGGACTCCCCAAATCCACTATCCAAGCTCAGACATGGACAGGTAAAGAGAGCACCCAACCAGTTCAAGGTGATATCAAAGGCAGAAGGCCTTACCTAAGGAGGTTGTCGTGACAGGAGGAGAAGAACCATGGCAGAACTTGGGGAGGGCAGCCAGGCAGGGCAGGGTGCCAGACAGGGCAAACACTCAGGGATCTGCAGCCAGGGTGCCCGGCCGAACCTGTGCCAAGTAGGCAGAAGCCAGGTAGCAAGTTCCATTAGCTTCAGACTTCGGCAAGCAGGAGGAGTCCAGGTAGACCAAACCTATCAGCCAGGGACAGAGGGGAGAGGACACCATCATTGGGCACCCCAAGTCCCCACTGTTGCTATAAACAAAGGTACAGTCTTCTCCATACACCCAGACACCATCTCAGAGCCCGAGAGGCAAAAGGAGAAGAGTCTTATCAATTGACCATTTTTATCCAAACTGAAGTTCCCTAACAGGTCCAGTTAAATGGACAGATCAGACCATGTTGAAACAGGATTCAATAGTAAATTGTTGCCATTAATCAGCAAGTGGAGGGTGGAGAAGAGAGGATGCTAGGAGGAAGACCATATTAATTATGGAAAATCTAAAAATTGCACTTACTTTTCTCTGCACATCTAAGTGCGTGATACCAAGTTATATTTTCCACCTCTCAAGTCATGGATGAAACAGGAGAGGTAGCAGCTATGGGGCTGAATAGAACTTCGAGACAGAGACAGAGAGCTTATATACAGCCAGTAGAAGACTGAGGGCCACCTCTTGGAAATGCCCTCTGACTGTATCTAGCAAACCCCGTGACCTTGACTTGAGTGATCCTGTGCCTGTAGTTGTTTCTACAAAAGCCACCATTAATTGAAGCCTCTACCTGTCCAGCCTATATGAACTGGGCTTCCATGTGGCAAATTCCCAACAGCGATAGCACTCGGCAATAATCAGATTACCGCCCGGAGGGCCAACTGTACGTATTGCATGCCTCGTTTGTCAAAGAAACAAGCCCGTAAGCTGGGGGCAGCTCAGCACTTCACAGCCTGTGTTATTTTGAAGTTCTTATGTCAAGAAGACAGCATCTATTTTTCTCCTGCTAAAGTCAGGTCTGTTGGCTGGTGGGCTCAGAGGCAGGATGAGTGCTGGATCATGGTCTCAAGAGAAACAGAAGTGGACAAATTAGAAGTAAGACTGTTTCCAGCCAAGAGCGCAGCGTTCTCCTCCCAGACTGAGGACAATTCACGCAAATATGATCAGGGATGGGGCACTGGATGAGAAGACTCGCATTGTAAAATCTGGCAGAAGAAGGGTGAAGGAGTCCTAGCAGCAAAGAAACATTGCACAGGGTTTAGCAACGGGCCACTTGCTAAAGTCTTGGGAATCAACTTTTCTGAAGGGAGAGAGAGAGAGGCAGGTGTCCACATTACCAGCACCTCTGACCTGCATTTGCTTCCTCCACTTTGCAACTGGATCGTTCTGGGTGTAGCACATGGGGATGCTGGTCAGGTTTTGGGTACTGTAACATCATTCCCCAAGGAATTCTTATTTTGCCTCTAAGTATGTATCTCAGAATCCTTGCTGCATTTCTTAAGTTCCTTTCAGGACAAAGTGTTTATAAATAAAATTCACCTATAATCCCAACCCCAAATAATTCTTTTTTATTTTGCACATTAGCTCCCGTACACACAATTCTCTTAAACACTTCTAATCAAGTATGGATACAAGTTAGCCTGCTCCTTTGCTTTTCATTAGCATATATCAAAAGCATCTTCCCACATTTTCATAAGGACTGTTAGTAATGGCTACAAATGACTACACTCTGTGGCATTCCATTGTTTACATGATTTCTGTTTTAGAGCACAAATGATCTATGTCAGGGCACCTGTGTGGCTCAGTCGTTAAGCATCTGCCTTTGGCTCAGGTCATGATCCCGGGGTCCTGGGATGGAGTCCCGAGTCTGGCTCCCTGCTCAATGGGGAGCCTGCTTCTGCCTCTCCCTCTGGCCCTCCCCCTGCTTGTGTTCCCTCTCTTGCTATCTCTCTCTCTGTCAAATAAATAAATAAAACCTTAAAAAAAGAAAAAAAGAAATGACCTATGTCCTATTATCTGGCCGCCATGATACTCAGCCACTGTCATTCCTCGACAAGTATCTGTCAGGAAGTCTTGGTCAATAATCAATAGTATGATAGCATCAGTGTTTATTTTGGCCTCCATCAGCTTCCCACCTCATCCCACTGCTGCTCCTGCTTATTGATCTGGGATCTCCTCCCTCAGTATTTCCCACCATGGAGATGGAGACACCAGTGGCCCACAGACCCAGCTTCCCACAAGGGGGCACAGACAGTGACTGGGCCCCTCAGAGACCCACCCAGATGCTGGCAAAGCAGCAGAGCCCACAGAGAACCATCTGGTAGCGAGAGGTACCAACTGCCCCAGGACACAGACCTTTCATTCCAGAGCAAGCTGCACCGTCCCGAGCTCACAAGTGGCCATGCCAGTGTCCCAAGTCCATAGCACGGTCTTGGCCATGACTGTGGTCATTGCCCAGAGCTCCTCCTTCCTGATCCTCAAATGCACCTGCCAGGTCTGAAAACCACTCGATATACTGTTGAAAAGTGTCTTGTCTCCTTCTCTTAGGCTGAGTCTGCTCCTGTTGTTCGCAACTAAGCACCCTGTCTGGTTTGATCTTCTTCCTTTATTCCTACCAAAACCTGTCCAAGGAAATATTGAAAATCTATCCCCACTGAGACATGAAAATATCCCCGTTTGTTCATACAAGCTTTTACTATTGACAGTATTCTTTTTTTCATAATGCACTCTCATTTCATTTATTAAGTCAAAGTGTTCTAACACATAGTTTTATTATATCCAACTTAAAGGGAAGAAAAATCAAGCCCGTAGTGGTTCAGTGACTGCCCCAGGTCACACAGTGAACCATCAGATCGTCTAACTCAAAATCCCATGCTATCTTCACTACGGAGCTACCTTCTACCTTACTGTGTTCCATTTCAGGCATTTTGCACAGGGAGGGGGTAGATACTTGGGGCTAATGAGTGGAATAAGAAGGGGGAAGTCTTTTCAGAAGGAAAAATTATGGGGCGCCTGGGTGGCTCAGTGGGTTGGGCCGCTGCCTTCGGCTCAGGTCATGATCCCAGGTCCTGGGTTCGAGCCCCGCATCGGGCTTTCTGCTCAACAGGGAGCCTGCTTCCTCCTCTCTCTCTGCCTGCCTCTCTGCCTACTTGTGATTTCTCTCTGTCAAATAAATAAATAAAATCTTTAAAAAAAAAAAGAAGGAAAAATTATACTAAGTAGGGAGTGATCTATACCACCCGAGGGGAAAGAGGTCTTGTGTGCACATGCACACACGCACGCACATACACACACTCACACGGCCACACTCATGCACTCGCCCAGCCAATGTAGTCCCCCCTCTGCTTTTCCATTACAAGGTGCTAAGCCTCCCATGAATTGGTTAACAGCCAGCCAGCTGAGCAAAACACACCTTGGATGAGCTTCTATTTTTGTGATACCAAGTGTTCCATCCATGAGGACTTGAAAACACACAGACCCCCAGCAGAAATGACTCACGCACAGAGGCTCTGTGGAGGGGAGGGGAACAAATGCTGCTGCTTTGAGAGACACATGAAGGGGGCCGGACACGTTACCTCCTGTTGAACGGAAAGCGTGCTACCTACAGGCAGAAAACATCAGCAGTGGAAGAGCTTAGCTATAAATGCAGGGGGAGCCCGTCCAAAATGGTTGCAAGGTAAGATTAGAGGAAGGCTCTTGGAGCTTCCCGCTGGGTCCCTGATATTCTAAGGCACAAATACTAGTAGGACCCTATCCGACACGCTGCCGGTGGCAGTAAGGGACAACAGAAAGCACACCGCAGCACCTGAGGCGCCAAACTACCAAAAAGAGAAAAAGAAAAGGAACCTAAATCTGGCCAACCCTGTAGAGTCACCAGAGGCAGGGCTTGAGACAAGGGTTTGGGGGAGAGGGTTTCACTTGGGAGATGTTCCCCGGAAGAAGTGAGGGAATGAGGAAAGTGAAACCTGGGGGAACAGAAAACGAAGCAGGTGGTCACCCTTTATTAATACATTAATAACAAGACCAATCAGGGATGGTTACCACTGGATGACTGGGCTCGGTCCGGTTGGGGACCCTCTGAAGAACCATCTAGAACAAGACCCACAGAAGGTGGGGAAGCTGGGGCATTTATCTGTCCCTGGTGAAGGGTTCCCAGGAGTTAGTCCTCTCTGTTTCAACGCGGGGCCACAACTTCTGTCATTTAAGCTACTCTGAAACAAGGCAGGCCTGCACCGGGAGGCCCAGGGCAGCACAGACATCTGGCATCCTGGGACGGGGGACCTGCCAAATGTTACCATACAGGCGCAACTGGCCAAATCTGAACCATGGGAAATATCCACGGGACCGATGACCCGGCTACTCCTACCAAAAAAAATGGCATCTAAAAAAAAAAGGGAGAGAGAGAAAGTTAGAGATGAAAACAGACGTAGAGACATACCAATCCAGTGTCACAAGCACTCTTTTAAGGGTCCTAATTTGAGCAAAACAACTGTAAAAAGAATCTTTTCAGATAGTTGAGGAAAACTGCATCTGGCCCAAGTATTAAGATGATATTAAGAAGGACACCTGGGTGGCTCATTTTGTTGGGCGTCTGCCTTTGACTCATGTCATGATCATGGGGTCCTAGGATAGAGTCCTGCATCGGGCTCCTTACTCAGCGGGGAGTCTGCTTCTCCCTCTGCCCCTCCTCCCACGTGCGCACATGTGTGTGCTCTCTCTCTCTCTCTCTCATAAATAAATAAAGTATTTTTTAATCTTGTCCTATTAGAAGTCTATACTGAAGTCTTAAAATTTCATGATGACTAAGATTTGCTTTAAACTACTCCAGCAAAAAACAAAACAAAAAACAAAACAAAAACAAAAACAAAAAACTGTTGCTGGGTGTGTCAATGAAACAAGAAGAGCAAAATGATCATGGCAGAAAGGGGGTGATAGATTTTGGTGGTCCATATGCAATTCTCTCTACTTCTATGTAGAGAAAATGTCTATAAACAAAAGTGAACTTGGAAAGAAAGGCAGAAAGCTGTAATAGATTCAGGGAAGCAATGATCCCTCCCCTGCTTTTCTACTGGGCAGCTGTTCTGTCCAAAAATGACGGAACAAATCTCTACCCTGTGTGAGTTTAAGAAAGGGAAGCATTCAGAGGCACCCGGGTGGCTCAGTCGGTTAAGCGCCCAACTCTCAGTTTCGTCTCAGGTTATGATCACAGGGTTGTGGGATCGAGCCCCGTGTCTGGCTCTGCACACAGTGGGGAGTCTGCTTGAGACCCTCTCTCTCCCTCTGCGCCTCCCCCTACTCACAGGCTCTCTCTCTCTCTCTCTAAAATAAAAATCAATGAATCTTTATAAAAGAAAATAAAGTACTCAAACGTCGCATAGGCATTCAGTAGTTAAGTGACAATACCAGACAATGATAGACGGTCACTTCACATTTGCAAGTCATTAACGTCTCTAGGAGCAACTGTGCAATAAGAAGCATATATGTATATTGTCCCCGGTTCCTGACACAGAGCTACTAAATCCCTTGGGATTTCCTGCACGAGGGGAGCATCTCTTGTTCTGATGAGACGACTCGCCCTGGGCCCCACGGTGGCTTCGGGAACAGTCTGGTCACCAGGAAGAACCAAACCATGATTAGAAGTGTGGAACTTTCGGCCCCAGCCCCCATCCTTCGTGGAAGAAAGAGGGGCTAGGATTGAGTTAATAATGGATCATTCCTACATGACGAAGCAGCCATAAAAATCCCTACATTATGCAGGTCAGAGAGCTCCCATTTGGTGAACACACCCTCGTGTGGGAGGGCAGAATGCCCCAAGGCCACAGGGACAGAAGCCTCTGCACTTGGGGCCCTTCCGGACCTTGCCCTGTTTACCCCTTCGCCTAGCTATTCACCTGTGTCCTTCCTTACCTAATAGACTGGCGAGTGGTGTGGGTAATATTTCCCCGAGTTCTGCGAGCCATGAGAACTGATTATCGAACCAGCAGGCGGGTATGGAAACCCTCAGTTTGTAGCAATATTAGACAGAAGTACAGGCGAAGCTGGGGCTCCACTCCTTGCTGTTGGCATCTGAAATAAAGGCAGTCTTGTGGTACCCACCCTTCGTCTCTGCGATGTGCACTAACTACAGGGAGTCGGTGTCCAAACTAAATTAACTGTAGGAACCCAGCTGGTGCCGAGTGTTGGGAGAGTTAGTGTGGGGTGAAAACCCACACATTTTGCATCAGAAGTGTAGGTGTGAGTGTGAGTAGAAGAAACAGGGGTTTTTCTTGTAGTAGCACTGACGGTAAGTGCTAGAGGAAGGCCAGGCTGAGAAAGAGAGGAAAGGCATGGGATATCTTGCCTTCCCCCAGTCAGGACCTGTGACTTAGTTGCCCGTATTGAAACCTTCCTTCTAAATCCACGTTTTAAAAAGATCCCAACCGATTTCTGATTTTTAAGAGACCTGTGCATTCTGTTAGCGATATACTCAAGTGGTGGTGTTTAATGTCTTTAGATCTCCTGGGAAAAGCAGAATTGGGTGGTGGTCAGGGGTTGAGAAGAGAGAAAGGAGATGATGGGGAAGCTGGAAGTGGGTAGCTTGGTCAGAATTCCACAGGGTTCATTCAGGACAGGGCCCACACCTACTGAGAAAGGAGGGACCAGACTTGCCGGTTGGGGTGGGAATCCTGTTAGGTTGTATCTCTGTAGCCCACAGACTGAAAGGGAAGTCAACACCACTAAATTCCACCCAACGGCTTTGGGACCTGCTATGTGTTTGGCCGCTTACCGTATCTGGGGGCACGAAGACGAAGAGGACACCATCTTTGGTTGGGTTCTTTGACTATAAGAGATGGAAGGGCCCTCCGGCTGGGTACCTCACAATGCTGACAGAAGAGCTGAAGAGCCAGCTTCTCAGAGGAGAAAACCCAAGGAGCCAGAGGACGGGCTCTTCAAAACCTGGTTCCAGACATTTCCATCTTTTTGTCACCAAGGACCAAGGAACGACAAGGCCCTTTGATCACAGTTCCACCCAACAAAACCCAGAGGCCGTCTCAGAGGAGGGAACGGAGGCAGAACCAGCAAACAGCAAGGTCTGGCTCACATCCTAACACAAAGGGCCTGCCCTCACGGAGCTTGACCCAGTGCGGAGTTGGATGCGCAGAGGAAAATGGTGCTGGGTAACGGTGTGGGCAGTGGCAGGAAGGAGCCCAGGGCCCGCACCAGGGGAAGGCTATCAGCAGTGTGCTTCCTGGTGGATGTGTTCCACTCCAATAAAAAAATCTTGGAAAGGGAAAGGTCTGAGCACCCCTTGGCTGCTGCGTCTCTGGGTTCTGGAGGGTGTGGGCCTCTGAGCAGGGGTGGGGGGGCAGCCGAGCATGGGGGTGGTGAGGGGCTAGTGAGGGAGTGCTGGGGTGTGCGGTGTGAGCCTTGCTTCACATCGCTCATGGAGGCTGTGGTTTCTGTTTACAGTCAGCTGTAGGTGAACTGGGGTCAGGCCTGCGGTTCTCACTTCAAAGTCTGAGATAATCTGCAAATGGTTTTCTCCCTGGTTTCCTTTCCCAGCAGTAGTTAACCAAAAAAATATAAAATAAAATTTTTTTTGCAGGAAGTGGGGCTCAAAACTTGATCATTTGATTTTGCTTCGTTTTAGAAGTTTCTAAATAATGTTTAGAATCGTGCAGCAGATCCCAGCCCACCGAGGGGGCTGCCAGTTGCATCTGTAGGGTCCAGTGGCAGGAAGCATTGTGAGATGAAAGAGGTAAGTGGGCAGAGGAGGGAGGAGGGAAGGAAGAAAACAAAGAGGAGAGAAAAAGCAAGGAGGAAGGGCAGATGACTGTCAACCCACACTTCCGGTCAGGTAGGTTCAACTGGAGCTGTGCCTGACCCACCCCCACCCCTTGGCTGGACTGGGGTGGGCTGGGCTGTCCTGGGCCCATTACCCCTCCTACCCTGTGCACCCACTTACTTGCAGGCTCTTTGAAAGCCTGGCTCTTGATGGAATCCACAGCTTCTCAGCTGAAGCTGCCCAGGAATGGGGCCCCACGGAAAGGGCAGCGTACACAGATGACTAGGGGAGACTGAGGCAGCTCAGACTTGGAGCTGGGGCTCAAGGACAGTGTCTCTGGAAGCTGCTGGCCCAATCCAGTCGGTGGCCTCTGTGCTGCCAGTAGGAGGACACACTTCTGAACTCATCCCGGGACTTGCACACCTCATTCTGGAGCCAAGGGAGAACAGATACATGATGAGTAGAGCAAGGACCAGACACCATTTTAATTAACAAAGCACTTTTGTATTCATTCTTTGGTCAGTTCGTTGGGACTCGTATTTCCCCATTTCACGTATGTACCAACTGAGGCTCCGAGAGACTTGCTCAGGGTGCATCACAGCATCACACAGGGAGCATCGTGCTCTAGTCGTACACAGACCACACTCTTTAAGGGCCAAAGCCCAGGGTGTGTCTCCCGTAACTTCTCTCCCCAGCCCAGTAAGAGGGACGCTCCCGTGCCAACTTTAGCAGAGAATTAGGTGAGGGACCCAGGGTCACACAACAAATGAGTGACAGACTCCGGATTCGCCACCAACTCTGTGTCTACTTGATTTATTGGGAGGTTTCCTCCCATGCAGATAGAACACCCTATTTAGATAACAATACAAATAATCTGCATGAAAAGTCTGTTCTGTTCTGCTCTTGTGCTAACTCCCTAGTCTGTAGAGCTCCAGAAAACAAAGCGTTTCACAGACAACCAATGCAAGCAATGAGAATGTCCCCATTGTCTTTTCAGTGCCGTGCTCCTAAGAGGAAAACTGATGGGCCAACAAAGATTGGCCCCAAGCACAGAATCTATATGAAAGAACAAATGTTTAAAAAAAAAAAAAAAAAAAAAATGCTTCGTAAGCAGAATGCAAAATGGTATGCTCGGTGTGATTACCACTGAGTGTAAAAAGTGCACGCATACAGACAAAGGCTGGAAGGGAAATGCAAAGATTGAATCGGTTCTATGGTAAAGAGATGGTATGCTTTTCCTTCCTTAAAAAATATATGCAATGTTTTTATCCTACTGGTGCAATAGCAAAAAGACTGCTATCGTGCGTGGAGATTCATCACGTGAAATACGAAAGATCTTCATGCGGTGCTGTAAAACCCAAGAAACAGCCACTGGAGTTCCTGGGAGGACTGATGCTAGGTTGACCACATTTGACCTTGACCAGTCCCAGTGATGGTCACCATAGAGATAGACAGGAAGAGAGAGGGGAGGGAGCTGCCTTTCCACCCAGCCGTTTTGCTGATTGCCTGTTAGCGTAACATTTTGAATGCAGAGTGTTCCCCATGTATCCATTTCTGTAGCGCTTCATGGCCAGGTCAGAATCAACTCATTGCTGTCAAGTACATGGAGCACATACTGTGTACTGAGCCCCGGGGGGGTGCAGACAATATAGGACAGGATCTCTGCCTTGTGAGAGCTCACACCCAATTCAATTCCCTGTAGTTTTTGGAGCCCATGGAGGGGGACCTGTATGGTCATCGTATACCCCTTCCTCCCACAACCTATCTCTCCCTCACCCCCAAGCAGAAGCCCTCCAGAGTTCGAGGCTCTCTCTCTGCATCTCTTCTGTTGTGTCGAACATTCAGACAATGCCAGGCACATGGTAGACACTCGGTACGTATTTATTAAACAAATCTCACCACTACCTCACAGCTAACACCTGCCCACTGGATACATGACCTAGGCAAATCTCCCGAACCCCTAGTGCATCATTCTCAATACAGCTAAGTTATGAAGCAGGCGCCTGGGTGGTTTGGGAATCTGCTTCTTCCTCTGACCTTCTCCCCTCTCGTGAGCTCTCTCACTCTCTCTCTCTCAAAAAAAAAAAAAAAAAGAAAAGAAAAGAAAAGAAAAAAAAGGTTACGAAGCCACCAGGGGCAGCTAGTGTTTTACCCATGTGCAGCCAGGTCTGGCATGGTAAATTGCTATCTGCAGGGCTCCACCAAGGCCCCCAGAGTTGACTCAACTTGACTCAACCTTGGAGGGGGCGCAGCTCCTCAGTGGGCTTCTGCAAACCTGTCCTACCTCCTCAGCCCCTTACAGATTACCCAGGCCCTGTTCAAAGAAGCCATTGCTAGGGCTGTGCCCAGAATCCGAATGGCCTCCGGCTTGCCTCCCTTTCCCTGATCCCATGTTTGATCTCAGAACTGCCTCCCTTCTGGGTGGACCAGAGAATGACGGAGGCCTGGCTCGGGGCGCCGAGGAAGAGCCATCCTCCCAGGATATAGTAGGTGGCATCTGGCCATCAGGGAACCTTTTTCAGAGGGAGACGTTGATTATTTAATCTGGTCTCTTAGAAGACAAACAAAACATTTTAGAGCCAAATTACTTCAAAATTAAAAAAATAACAGGGTGCAGAAAGTACCTCCTAATTCCTCTCCAAATTGTGCTGAGTAATTCCCCAGGTTTTTCTTTTGTTCTGCCACTGGATACAGAGAACTATCAGGAAATGGAGTGGATATATTTTATTCCTATCTATGGACTATAACACCGGCTTCTGGAGAATAAGCATTGTGTATTATTTGCTACATTCTTGGCACAGGACCTAAAGCTGGCCACAACCAGAACTACAGTGCTTAGTGTTTGCTGAGGTTTGAGCATCCACAGTGAACTCTGCATGTGCAGAGCAGAAGGGGAAAGGAAGGGTGGTTGGATGGATGGATGGATGGATCATGAGTGAACGGGTACATGGATGGACAGAGAGATGGATGGTGGGTGGACAGGTGCATGGATGGATGAATGGATGACTGAGGGGGGGGAGGGGGGGGTGGAAAGGTAAATGGATAGTAAGGCACATCAAGAAACAGAAGCACAAATTGAGAAACTGGAGAGAGTGTAATCAAGAGCTATTTACAAAGAGGTGGACAAGCATTTAGGGAAATCAACAAGATAGGGACGCAGTTCCAGGGCAAAGGGGAAAAGTAATTACCAGAACCCAGAAGGAGTAGCTGACAGGCGAGGAAGCTGTGGCTGCCAGTAGCGGAGAGCAGTGAGACTGGGGAGAAGGCAAGACCTTGATTTCAGCTCCTCCTGAGGTACAACATGTTGAATTATATCCCCCAGAAGGAGATATTGAAATCCTGACCCCAGTGCCTCAGAATGTGACCTTCTTTGGAAATAGAGTCCCTGCAGATGTAATTAATTGAAGTGGGTTCGTACTGGAGTAGAGAAGCCCCTTAATCCAATAGGGCTAGAGTCCTGGTAAGAAAGGAAAATGCCACGTGAAGACAAAGACACAGAGGGAGAGGATCATTTCCACCGAACGATGCACCTACAAGCCAAGGAGCATCTAGTGGCAAAACAAACAAAACAAAACCTAAAAATCAAATAGCACATGGGGAATGACTCAGCACCAGGGGCCTGGCCATTCGAGAGACAAAGAAGTTTAGGTTTGGAAAGAAGGAACAGCTGTCTCAAGTCACCCAGACTGTAGTGGCAAAGCCAACGCCAGAAGATCCTGCTGGATCCACAGTCTACACCCCAGTGCTCCCCCAGAGTGGGGCCCCGGGGCCCGGGGCCAGGTGTGGGAAGATGGCATGCTCTCTCTGTGGCACACCACCAACAGCCCATCCAGCCATGTCTCTGGTCCCCTTTGGAGCCAGCACGGGAGGGAATCGAGTGTGCCTTTGAG
The DNA here is from genome assembly GCF_002288905.1 of Enhydra lutris kenyoni. Taxonomy (NCBI): domain Eukaryota; kingdom Metazoa; phylum Chordata; class Mammalia; order Carnivora; family Mustelidae; genus Enhydra; species Enhydra lutris. The sequence continues at coordinate 16,324,049 of NW_019154119.1, forward strand.
TTCCAGCTCCCAATCAGGACTAGCCACAACTCGAGGGTTGAGTAGCCACATGCGGTTCGTGGTTACCATAGCAGACAGCACTGGTCTACACCTATTTCAAAAAGAAAGGCCCAGAAAAGACAGGTAAACTTTCACAGTCACACAGCAAGTAGAGCTGAGATATGCGCTTTGTCTATCTGACCCCAAACCAGGGCATCGCCCACCACCCCACACAAGCAGGACGCCTCAGGGTGCCCCGGTCCCGAGCATCCCACACTGGCTGGGCAGAGGCGCTTCCCACTGCCTACCAGGTCAGGAGATGGCCCTTGAGATGGGGTGGGGGGCCCAGAGGAAGGAACCGGGGGCAGAAGTTGCAGTCCCACACCTGGGCTGCAGGGAGGAATGGTATTAAAGCATCCCAGGAGAATTTAAGGAATGAAGCTCTCAGCGAGAGACCACCCCCCCAGGCAAGGCCTCTGCAGGCCCTCAGCCCAAGCTCCAGCCCCCGCCTCCCGCTTACTTCTGTCCCTGCAAACCCGGCTTGGTTGCAGGGCCTGGAGTCTTCCAGAAAAACCAGGAGCGCACAGCTTCGAATCCCCCATATTTGCTGTCTCCGCAAACCAGCAAGGCCGCTGTCAGCAGAGAATGCCTGTGGGGAGGATGGCATGGGAGGGCGACTTTGAGAAAGAGCTGGCAGGGGCCTGAGAACACAGCCACAGGTCATGATGTCAGCTCGGGACCCGGGAGAGGCCCCGCACCGTGCAGGTGGACCGCGTGCAGGCCAGCCTCAAAAGTAGGCTTCTCAGGGAATCTGGAAGGAGGCCTCGGCGGCGCTTGCAAGCACGCGGTCTTTCAAATTCAGAAAGATGCTGATGAAATGGACGTCTGTTCAACAAGTCATGGACTTCAGATTCCTGAACCTCAGATGAGAGTCTGGATTTCTTTGCCCTGAATGTCATTTCATGGCCCATTTCGATTCCTAAGGAAATAAGAAGCCGTTTCAGCCTTGAGGGGCTTGCTTTGTCCACCTACTATAAGGCACTGGGAAATCTGGAGATCTAGCTACCAGTCTTGGTTCTGCCACTAAGCCTTTGGGAGCTCTCAGATGTCGCACTCCGTAGTTGGAGCTCAGTTTCCTCATCTGTAGAATGGGTCTAGACTGTGTGGCGTCTCAGACATCCCCAGGAATTAGTGGCAGAGGTCAATGAGGACGGAGGAGAAGGTGAGAAGACAAGCAGCTTGCATACAGAAGGAGCTCAGTAAATGACAGCAAGCTGAATGAGTGCGGCGGGTAACTCACAGATCTCTCTGCAAACATGAAATCTGTTTACAGTCTGTCTGGGTCTCCCTCCTGCCTCCATCTCCAGCCCTGCTCCTCATCTCCCTGCCCCGTACGTGAGGCCCCCACCCATTCATGCTTTCCCGGGCCCACTTTGTTCCCACACATGATTCTGTGACTTTGCATATGCTGTTCCCCCAGCCTGGAATTTTCTTGCCCCCTGCACAGGCTGGGCTGCATTTATTCATTCTTTAAAACCCAAGTTAGATGTCATTTCCTCTAGGAAGTCCTTCCCTCCTCCTTCCTTCCATATTGCTTGGGGATATCCTTTCCTAGATGGCATTCATCTCTTTCTCTTTCTTTGGGGCTACCGCAGCATCCGGGGCAAGCTTTTTCCTCCCGTACACCCTGTATTGTACTGTAGCAAGGTTTACCACCCCCCCCCTGCCAGACCTGGGAACTCCTCAGGGGCACAGGGTCCCTGTTCTCCTCTGTGGCCCCCCTGGGACAGGGCTCAGGTAAAGTGGCCACCACTCTGACAGGCCCTTGGCACCTGTTTCTCTGAAGAGACCTGAGGGTGTGGCAGACACCCTGGCTGGGGAGGTCCCTTCCTTGTCCCTGAAACCCTGAAACAGGTCCCCTGAAGGGTCCCCTGTCCCCAAACACACCCTGTGAGACGTGAGCCTGTACTGAGTTATGCTCTCCCCGGCCCTAAACACAGCGGAGACCATGGGGCTGGGCAGGTGGAGGCAGGGTAAGGAGCCCTCCTAGCGGCCAGGAAGCCCTGAGACTACCCTCCGGTCTTCGGCTGTGCCCACTGCTGCTCTCCTCCCTCCGAGGCTGTCCCTGTCTGGAAGAGGAGCACGGCGCCCAGGGCACTGGGGGACTTGGGGTGTAGACTCTTTCCTTCCACCCACCCCTTGCCCTGTCCCTGTAGTTCTCTTTCTCCTTGAGGTAAACGTTTGTGAAAAAGATGCCACATCGCCCCGTCTCTCAGCTAGCTGCTCGGGGCCCAGAAACAGACATTGTAGTCCCCGGCTTTGGAGAGGCCACAAGAAGGAAACCACGACTGCAACAGAGGGCGGGAAATGCAATGCCCACGGCTTCCAGGGCACGAGCATGCCGTGCGGGGTGATCGATCAATAGGGCCGCTGTGTCCTACCAGGCCGAGGCTGGGGGGGACGGGGGAATGGCCTCCCAGATGACCTGCCCGATGGGTAGACCGGTCGGGGCTGCATTAGCAGGGTCTCTTCACAGGCTGTGTCCTCCTGAACCTTGCAAAGACACCATCAGGTGCGTGGTGGCCCTGGGCTCAGGGCAGTTTGGAGAAGAGTCCAGGTAAGTTCGAAAGAGGAAAATATTGGCTTTAGAGGATGAATGGATCCTCACTGGTCACAAAGGCGGCAGGATGCTGGAAGTGGAGGAAAGGCACAAGTGCAGGGAGGGAGGCGGGTGGGAGGGAGGCCAGGAGCAGGAGGAGGGCCGGGAGGGAGGCAAAAACCAAGAGTGGGGGCCGGGTGCCTCACCTAGAGGTTCAGAGGTATCCTGTATCCTGCGCGTGAAACCTCAGAGAGGGGGGCGCCTGGGTGGCTCAGTGGGTTAAGCCTCTGCCTTCAGCTCAGGTCATGATCTCAGGGTCCTGGGATCGAGCCCCGCATCGGGCTCTCTGCTCAGTGGGGAGCCTGCTTCCTCCTCTCTCTCTGCCTGCCTCTCTGCCTACTTGTGATCTCTCTCTCTGTCAAAAAAATAAATAAAATTAAAAAAAACCAAAAACACCTCAGAGAGGTATCCGCTGGGGAGGGTCCTCATCCTGTCCTTTCTCCAGTCTCTCTCTCTAATCACTTCTCGGCAGTGCCATCGCTTCTCAAGGACGCCAGCCAAGTAAGGGTCAGCACGTGAGTCCCCAACCACCTGCTGTCTCATCATGAGGTACAAGTCCCTTGTAGCAAATGACATCCCGCTCCTGAAATGCTCATGGGCGTGGCTCCCTGGCGCATCGGCTCCAAGCCCACGGCCCAGCGGTGATCGCCAAAATATTTAACCACCCAACGTGTCTGCCACCAAATGATACACTTAAAAATGGTTAAAATGGTCACTCTTAGGTTCTATCTATTTTACCACAATAAAAATAAATAAATAAAAATAGGGATGCCTGGTTGGCTCAGTCGGTAGAGCACGTGACTCTTGATCTTGGCATCATGAGTTGAAGCCCCACGTTGGGCATAGAGCTTCTTAAAAAATTTAATAAAGAAAGAAAGAAAGAAAATAAAGAGAACCTGGTGATTCCTAGTGGTCTCAGGATGCAACACCCGTTCTTCAGAAAGACAGGCAAGGCTCCTCAGCATGTGGCCGCACCCTTCATTAGCGACCCTATCTCCCACTTCCTTGCAGGGGGCCACACCCTCACACCACGTCCCATCCATTCTATTACCCAGACACACTGCGCTTTCTCATTACTGCCTGCCTCTGTCTACGCTTTTCTTCTCTCTAGAGTGTACTTCTCCCCCTGCCCCCAGTGATCAAGATCATCTTACTCTCCAAGACTCATTTAAACCAGGTCACCTCCTCTGGGAAGCCTTCCCACCTCGACACACCTGGCACAGATATGACCTTCTTCTCTCAGGCACAGGCCTTGCCTTTGTCCCCTCAGTCTCCCCAAGGCCTAGCAGACACTCAATAAATGTTTGTTAACTGTTTAATGAATAAGATTTTTGTCTCCATCCTGGGGGAGCTTTGCAAGACATACATAAATGAAGTGATTCATTTCTTAAAAGTATGATGCAATCTAAATGTGGAATAGCGTCTTCCACGAGAGAGAGAGAGAAAGAGAGAGAGAGATCTTTGTGGATCTGGGAGGAGGTCAAGTTTAAGTGAGGACAAGCCTTCCAGGTAGAGATGTCAATGACAGCAAAGCCCCGTCTCCTTTTTCAGGAGAAAGATGGGATCCAAGCTAAGTCTTTCCCCAGACTCCCAACTTTCATGTGCCCCCAAGCTTTTGCCCAGTATAACTGCAAGCGACATGGGCCATTTCCAGGCTGCCTGGCATTTGAAACCCCTTCTGCTGTTTGAGGAATTCCTCACTTTATGAGTTTTAGTGGGAGGTAAAGCCCATTTTCCTCCCTGGAAGGTCTGTATTCCTGACACCTACTCCCCCACCTCCGTCTTACACAGAGTTGTGGTGCATGACTCTGGCTTGGCCAGACGCCCTGTCCAGGATTTTGATTCTAGAATGAATGACCCAAAGAAATGGGGATGGTGGCGAACAATCCCTTCTGGGGGCAGCAGCGAGGCTGCCTTGGATTTCAAATGAGGACGGAGCCAATGCAGGGTCTAAGGCCCAGTGTCTTACGCCCATGTCTTGTTCCAGCAGCAGGGGCGGGTGTCTGGGGTCCAGTGGCTGGAAGAGCAGGGATCTCTGAGCAAGGTCTGCAATGTGATTTGGGCTGTGGTTCCAGCTATGTACCCGCCCCAGTGCCCGGCCGTCTTAGGTGCCTGGTTGGCCAGCCTTTCTCGTGATCAGTAAGAAGTAATGGTCTCATATGTAAGTTGACGTGAGCCAGTTTCTATGACTTGCAGTAAGGCCTCTAATGTAATAATTAACCTTGTCCAAGCTGGGTCCCAGGTCTTCCGGAAGGGGAAGGGAAACCTGCATTTTCTGAGCACCTCCTAGCTCATGTGGCTACAAATGCTTTTCTCATTGAGGCTTTAAGGGTCCTTCGGACCCTCTGATGCTCTGGTCTGGGCCGGCCTGAGCATCAGCAGGAGGCCTCCCAATCCCCCTACACAGGCAACCAGAACCTTCCATCAAAGCCCCCGCCCAAAGCCTTCTGCCTGCCGTTGGTGAGCAAAGTCTCATTTCACTGACTTGCTGGAGGCTGGGGTTTTTTAAAATCTCTCTTATTTTGGTTTTGTGTTCTAAAAACATTAGGTCAAGAAACGACAAGTTGCTGCCTTTCCCCCTTTATTTCCAGAAGCTGTGGGGCAGCTGTTGCAGCACTGAGCGTACAGGCTGGCTGGCCAGTCTCCGAGCTGCAGGACCAGGAGCAGGGAGAGGAGCTGCACATCCTTCGTCCGTTGGCATTGATTAGAGCCATCATGGTCCCTGGGCCCCTCGTGGCATATTCAGAGCGGAACAGGGTGGTGTGGGCTCCTTTCTTCCAGGGGCTGCTTTTGATGGAACACACTTTCCTGTGTTTTGTTTCCATGTATGGAAACAAATTTCTTACCTGGGCTTATACTGGCTTTCAGGAAATCCAGAAGAGAAACTGTCCAAATTAATCAGGGAGTTATTACATTCAGAAGAATTCCTTGTTCTGCCAAAGGCTGCTTGCCTGGGTTTTCTTCGTCGGCTGGGCCGGGGCAGTTGGGAGTCAGTTTACAGAGCTGGAAGGGACTGCAGGGAAGGAGCGCCCTAGGGGGCTGCTTGGAGCTTCCAGCCCCTCCTGGCTGGAGTCATGGGTGCCTCCGGCTGGGGGCTGGACCCAGGCCAGCCTCGAAGCCTTCCTGAGCAAGCAGCCTCAGCTCACCCTGTCCTGTGGCCTTGACTCCTCCCACTGTCCATCGTTGGTACATGTGTCCACTTGGCCAACAGTGTCTCAACACCCAGTGTACCCACTGAGCCCTCTGCCGAGCACTGGGCCAGGCACCGGGGCTACTCAAGCAAATCATGGAGGCATAATCCTGCCTTCCTGGTGCCTCAGCCTGTCAGGGGGTCAGACCAGGAGAAGGGATGTTGTGGGCTTCACGCTCAGGGAGCTCACCCAGCTGGGAGGGGAGAGGAGGGTCATTTCTGCAGAGACCCTGGAAATGGGAAGGTGAAGATGTAGAAAAGAGGGGATAGCAGGGGCAAAGCTCGGAGGGAGCAGAGGCCCAAGACGAAGAGAGGGGAAAGCCAAGAGATAAGGAGAGGGGCTTCAGGAAGATCCCTGGAGGCTCGTGAGTCTCCGGAAGGATTCTGAGTTGATTCTATTTATCTCAGGAGCACGTAAATGGCACTGTTCAAAGCGCTTGATCGATATGAACTCATCAAATCCTCCTATTGGCCCATTTGAAGAGGTATTAATGTTATCATCATCCCCATTTCACAGATGAGGAAACTGAGGCACGGACTCGTTCGGGGACCTTGCCCAAGATCATACATCTAGTGAGTATCGGAGTCAGGACTCAAACCCAGGCCGTCCCAGCTAGGAGCTGCTGCTAAGGTGCTGCTGAAGGATTTTAAGCAGGAAAGTAATGTGAAGGTCTGACTTGTGTTTTTTACAAGATCCTTCCTGGGAAGGGGCCAGGAGGTAAGGGTCCCCACCCCCCCAGTGTGGCTGAGCTAGTTATGGCCGAAGGAGGCGAAGAGGCAGAAGAGATTCTAGCTCTGGATACCGAGCTCCGCTGGGTGGTCTGTGTTCCAACACGCTGTCCAGAGCTACCTTCTTGGGGTCGGCCCTGTCCAAAGCTGACTCCCACACAAGGAGGAGCAAGGGTAGCCTTTCTGCCCTTCCAGAGGCATCCACTGGGGCAGCAGACAGGCAGGAAACACAGACCTGCCGCCTCTCGGTGGCTCTCCCCTTTTCCTACCCGGACCCCTTTTCTTCCCAAGCCTTATGATGCCTGACATCTGTCGGCGCGATCTCTCCAGCTCGTCTCCCTTCTCTCGACGCGCACAGACTTACTGTGAGAGCCACACAATCGACGTCTGTGTGCATTGTTCTCGAACTGTTCTGTGTTCGTTCCGCGTTCAACTATCCTGAATTGTCTGCTGATGAGTCATAATTTGGGAGATGGCGAAGATCTGTTGTTTTGTGGACAAAAACTCAAATACACAGATATAGATAGAGCGTACATAATGGACTTCTTCAACAGCAACAACACGAGAACATCATGAACATTTCTGTGTGATGATGAAGGCCCATGGCTATACCCCTCAGCCCTGTCCAAGATATCTTTGCCCTGTGCCCTTCGACTAATGGGCACCAACCTCTTGAGCTTTTTCATGGGCTTTTTGTGGGTTTGATGTCTCCACCCTGACAAGTGATTGCCTTGCATAGAGGGGATCCCGAGTCAGCTCCTGGGGACAGGCCTTCTAAGGCCTCAGCTGTCACTCCACTTGAATCATCAGGTGAGAAGGTCGAATGGATTCGGAGGGACTCCCAGGCATAGTTCTACTTCTGCCTTCTAAAGAGCCATCTCTAGACCCCACAGGCTTGAAACCGGGTAGGCGAGCACGTGGGAACCGGAAAAGGGAGGGCGAGCCTCCCAGTTCCTGCTGAGCTCCAGATCTGGCACCCGCATTTGGGCTCTCCTCCAAGGTCATCGTAGGCACAGGTTGTGTCTTAATCATTTGGGGAATCCCAGCCTCTAGGACAGTATCTGGCGTGTGGCAGCCCCTTCAATACTTTGTTGAAAGACCTAGCAAGAAACTGATCCTGAGTTAGGAGTGTACGCGTGTTCGTGCGGGAAGTTAAGGAAGGATTTCTGACGGCTCAGCGACTTTCCGTGCTAACTTCAAAGCTCTTCATATGCTCTTCATAGCACAAGCAATCCTGTGTTTATGGCATTTGTTAATTTCCTACCATTCTAGTGATTTCATATATGGTTCAGTGCAAACAATAGCTGTTATTGGAAATGTCCCCTTGATGGCCTTGATTCACTCACAAAACAAAACTTCGCTAAATGCCTTCTATGGGTCCATCAGACACCGGGGACATGGAAGGCAGAGGAAGACCTGCCCGCTGGAAGGCCATAGGCTAAACGGAGAGATGGGCATGTAATTAACTAAAGGGAACAGACAGGACCGAGAAGGTGCCCTTTCCCTGCAGATGTGTTGAGTGTAAAAACAGAGACTTCCACCCACCAGAGTCAAATGACTAAACATTATTCCTGGGCTGCAAACATCAGAGCTTCTGTCTTCTTCCATCACAGGTGGCTCAGAGTCTGGTTTATTGTGGCAGAAGAAGATGGAAATCAGACAGGCCTGTTTGTGAATCTTAAGTCTACTGTTTACCAATTTGGACAGGTAATGTAACCTCCCCGAGGATCTATTTGTTCAACCACAGTGGGGATTATAATACCTGCCTTTTGTTGAGAGGGTAGTAGACATACAAGATCAAAAAAGAACTCTTGGGGCGCCTTGATGGTTCAGTCCTTAAGCATCTGCCGTTGGCTCAGATTATGATCCCAGGGGCCTGGGATCAAGTCCCACATCGGGCTCCCCACTCAGCAGGAAGCCTGCTTCTTCCTCTCCCACTCCCCATGCTTGTGTTCCCTCTCTCGCTGTCTTTCTCTGTCAAATAAATAAATAAAATCTTTTAAAAAAACAAAAGAAGAAGAAGAAGAAGAAGAAGAAAATTTTGGGGGTGCCTAGCTGGCTGGCTGGGTTGGTAGAGCATATGACTCTTGATCTTGGAGTCATGAGTTCAAGCCCTACATTGGGCATAGATCTTATATTAAAAATTTAAAAAGTGGGGCGCCTGGGTGGCTCAGTCGGTTGGGTATCTGACTCTGGATTTTGCCTCAGGTCATGATCTCAGGGTTCTGGGATCAAGCCCCAGGTTGGGCTCTGCTCTCAGCAAGAAGTCTGCTTTAGTATTCTGTCTCTCCCTCTCCCTCTGCCCCTCCCCTGTTTGGGTATTATCTCTCCCTCTCTTTAAAATAAATAAATAAATCTTAAAAATGAAAGGAAGGAAGAAAGAAAGAAGGGAAGGAAGGAGGGAAGGAAAACTCTTACCCTCAGGAAGCTCATAGTCTTACTGAGAGAGATCATTATGTCATAGACATATGCTTAAAGGTATTTAAAAATATCATATCATTTGTTGGGTAAAGAAAGAAAGTTATTGGTTGTATTAGTCAAGATTCTCCAGAGAAAGAAAACTGATAGAATGTGTATACATACGGAAAGATAGTTATTGCAAGGAATCAGCAAATCCAAAATCTGCAGGGTGGGCCTATGGACTGGAGACCCAGGAGAACCAATGTTTCTGTATGAGTCTGACGGCTGTCTGCTGTAAACTGAAGAAGAGTTGATATTTCAGATGAAGTTCAAAGACCATCTGCTGGAGAAGTCTCTCTTGCTCAAGTGAAGCTACTCTTTTGTTGTTTTCAGGCCTTTGGCTGATTGGATGTGGCCCACCCACAGTACACAGAGCACAATCCGCTTACTCAAAGCCCACCAATTTACCGAAATCTCTCCCCAAAACACCGTCACAGAATAATGTTTGATCAAATACCTGGGCACCCCATGGCTCAACCAGGTTGAGCCATTAAATTAGCCATCACACTGAACAAAGTGAAGAATGCCATCTCATTAATGTAAAACCACATACATGTATCCACACAAAAAGAGAGCTATCTAGAAGGCGATCAACAAAACACTAGCAGCGGTCACCTCTCAGAGTCAGGCTCTCAAGATCTTTGGATTCTCCCTTGAACATTTACGTATTGTTTCCTTTTTTGGTAGAATGAATGCTATTTCATTTTCAGTTAACATTATCACCACTATCATCATTACAAAAGCGATCAAACGTTTTAAAAAATACTCTGTTGCCTGGCACATAGGAAATGCTGGGGAAATGGCAGAGTACCGGGACCCTTCCCCAAGAGGCCAGGTGACCAAAAGCTGCTTCAGGATTCCTGACATCCTACCAGTGAAGTTTTGTTCTTCAAATGGAAGAGCTTACTCTCCTCTTAAAACACAAGTCGTGACAGAAGAAATATCGTTTGAAGACTTACGTGTTTGTTTTTAAGTAGGCTGCACACTGCACTCAATGCAGGACTCGAACTTAGGACCCTGAGATCGTGACCTGAGCTGAGGTTAAGAGTCAGATGCTTAACCAACTGAGCCACCCAGGCTCTAAGAGACTTACATGGTTTTATTTATTTTTTTTTAAAGATTTTATTTATTTATTTGACAGAGAGAGATCACAAGCAGGCAGAGAGGCAGGTAGAGAGAGAGGAGGAAGCAGGCTCCCTGCTGAGCAGAGAGCCTGATGCGGGGCTCAATCCCAGGACCCTGAGATCATGACCTGAGCCGAAGGCAGCGGCTTAACCCACTGAGCCACCCAGGCGCCCCGACTTACATGGTTTTAAATGAAGGAATGACCTGATATGTTTTTTTTCCTTAAAGCACACAGTTATGTGGCCCCAGGGATGTCCAGGAGATGCCAGAAATGGGATAACTATGGGCACAGAGGAATGCCTAGAGATGGCAAGAATAAACTTCTCCCATGGCAGGCCTGATGGGAAACTGAGTCCTTTAGGCCTGACCCGGCCTTACACCAGAGAAAGTCTGGAAGACTTCCCTGACCAAGCTCCCTTGATTTCTCTGCCCGTCTGGGCTCTATGTGGATCTCATTTAGTGCATCCAGGTAGAGTGAACAGAGGGGGCGGCTCTTCAATGAGCCACTAAACAGAAATATTGATAATGATTACACAGGGATTCGGGTGAAGAGACCTACTCAAATGTTTGTTTGTCAGTAAAATATCCACCATATGGAGGGAGAGGAAGAAGTTCCTCTGAAATGACCCACTGCTCTGTGCAAATAAGCCACCGAAACAATTTACGAGTAAACTCAACTGGGAGGACTCATTCATTCTGAAATGTACACCGACAATGGCCATTCTGCAGGCCATTAACTCCACTAATTAGGAAGTGATTGAAGAGATAAGCTCCTCGCTGCGCTGCAGACGGGCATCTCCCTCCCTCCTCTGTGTCCCATCCCCAAACAGAGGGAAGGAAGGAAGAAAACTAGCATTTACTGAACATTTGCTATACGCACAACATCTTCCTATGTGATAGCTCTACAACAATCGTGTGATGTATGATGATTTTCGCGGGTTAGGGAACTGAAGTCTGGAGGGGATCACGGCGTCCAAGGTCAAACTGGAAATAAATAGCCGGGCTGGAATGTCGGATCTTCAGGCTTCAGAATCAGTATGCTTCCTCTGGCTCCAGCAGCTTCTTCTCACCAAGGAATTTAGTGAAAAATAACAAGAACATCAGACAAATAAGTAGTAACTTGTCAGTACTTTCTTTGCGAGTTGTCTGTTCCCTAGAGTGCTTGCCAGCATGTTGGATGTGAAGGTTTAACGTATTTTATCCTTACAGGAGGTGAAACTCCTGGAGGACAGAGACTAGTCTGATCTTTCCTCGAGTCCCTACGGCACCGAGCAAAGATCTGGCAGACTGGAAACAGAAATGGGCTTGGGTGCCCAGATCACCTGCAAAGGTCCACATCCAGCTAGGAGTTCTGCACATAATGCTTAATCTCTCTGTGCTTCAGATTCCTTATCCATGAGACAGAGGGGATGATCATAGTAGTGTGGACTTCACGTGGCATTAAGCAGATTAAATAAGTTAATACAAAAGACTTAAAATGGTGTTTGACGCATGTATTCACTCAGTAAGTGTTAGCTTTTTATGTGTTGGGGAACCTGAAGTGCCCAGGGCTTTAATTTTCTCTTCCCAAGTTCTGTCGTTGTAGAGGTGTTCAGATATGCCCGTGTCCCTCGAGACCCCCATAAAATACTTTGTAATTTCATAGTGTGCCATTATTTTGAAGCACATTTCACCCATGATTGCAGATGATTGTAACTGTATGAGCTGGTGCTCAATGAATATTTGATGATTGAAGGAAAGCAGATATTTTAGAGACTGAGTTACAGAGAGCAGCAAAAACTTGCCCAAGGTCACCCAGGGAGATGGCAGCACAGCCCAGATTTTCTGACAAAGAATTAGTGTGCTTGCCCCTTCCCTCCCTGCCTACCACAGAGGGCCAGTCCCCTGATGATAGCCTTCAAGGGTCTCTGTCCCCTGTCCACCTCCACCGGTATGTCCCCTTGCCACTGCTGTCTCTAATTTCTAAGCTTGAAGTTCCCTGGTTATACAGAAAGCATTTTATCTGACCTTCCACATGCAAATTCTTTCTATTGGGATTTCTTGGTGTCCGGCTCCATCCCAGCCCACATGGCCATAAACACTGTGTGTCTGCAGCTTGGCCCCAGGGATTCCAGAAATAACAGCAGGGCCCTACATTAGAATGCTAGGACATAGTGAGGCATTTTTGCATTGACACAGGCGCTTTCCAACCCAGGCCTCTCCTGTCCATCAAAGCACAAAGCAACCTTTACAAGTTAGGACAGGGAGGGGCACGTAGGAGGGAGTTTACATTTCTGGAGAGTCTGTACCTTCTCCTGCCATCTGTGTGAACTGTCAGATCATCCATTCTAGAGATTCTCCAGATCTGCTCCAGCCGCCCCGCCACCATTGGATCTGAAATTCTTTCTCTGCTGTGGCATTCTTTGGCTTTCAAAGATCTATTCCCTTGGACTTGCTGGAACTGGAATCGCAGCAGTGTGTGAGCCCAGATGGCAATTTTCATCTTAAGATGGCACAGAGGCCTCTTCCCGGATACCTGGGACAGGCACCTGATTTGTCAGACCAGGAGAGAAGGGTGTGGTTGGAGGGGTGTGCCTAGTGTAAAGAGAAAAGAAAGTGCTAGTGATGTCCCCAGTAAAAGGCATCTGGGGCAAACTTTCTCACTTCGGAAGGGTCTGAACAGGAAAAGTCTAGAAGTCGAAAGTGAGCATCTAGAAGTCTAGGTTTTCTAGTGTCCTCTCAAAAATAACATCAGAAAATAAAACCCAATTACACATAAAACGATGTGAAAAAAAAACATGTATTTAGACAATAATCTGGAAAGACTAGACGGAGATATAAGAACAGCTGCTTTGGGCGGGCAGGGCTGTTTAATGCGTGCTTTACTCCGGATTATCCCGAGTGTCAGAATATAATCAGAATACCCGGCCATTGCGGGAGAGACCTGCCTGGAGTTTCTTGGGAATTTTCCAAGGGAATTTTTGGCTTTGGGTGCCCGTCTGAAAACTTGAGCTGATCCTAAAAAGTCGTTCTTAAGCGACTTTCTCCAGGGACGAATTCCTCTTCAATGGGGATGGGATTTTTTCTGATTCGGAGCTCCAATCGCAACGTCATTCAAGGCTGGGTTCAGGGTATGGAGCTCCAAACCTTTGTCACGAACGGGAAGGAAGGTGGAGGAAAGAACGAGCTCGTGCGACCCACAGCCGCTTCTGTCACCATCCCGGGCCCTGCTCAGCGGAGCCGGGGAGAGCCGCAGCGGCGTTAGCCCACAAGATGCAATGCACCATCTGCAGCGGTGCCGCAGCAGGGGACGCGGCCACCGCCGGAGAGGTGGGGTAAGCCTCCCGCTCCCGTGCCGCACCCACAAGTGCTGGGGGTGGCGGGGAGGATGAGGGGAGTTGGTAACAGCATCGCCATGGCAACAGTGACGTCCTTTTACCCTGGATCTAATTGGAGGAAACCCCGTGGCCGAAGCCGCAGCCTGCCGGCCAACCGAACTTGCCCAAGCCGACCCACCCTCCTAGCCTCCGCTTCCCCTCCCGCCCCGCCCTCTTTGCCCCCTTCCGCGCGCTCAGTCTTCATTGGCTAGCCGCGGAGCTGGAGGCGGGACTCTAGGGAGCAGCTCGGCGCGTCATTGGGCGGCAAGAGCGAGGGCCGCGGCGCGACGGCCCGCCCCTCGGCTCCGGGGTAGGCTGAGACGGGAGGGTCCTCGGCTAAAGCCAAAAGCGGATCAAAGTGGTGGGACTCGCGCCGCGGCCGCGGAGACGTGAAGGTGAGCGTTGCCGTAGCCCCTGGCCCTTCCTGGGCCTGGCTGGGCCTGAGGGCAGGGCGGGAGGCCGGCCCCCGGGAGCGGCCGGCCTCGACGCCGCGCTCCTCAGGGACGGCTCTGGCGGCAAGGTGTGGGCCAACGGCCGCTTCCATCTTGGGCCGGGCGGGCGCGGGAGCGGCTCTTTCTCCTCCCCTGCCGCGGGCCGCCTCCGCGGGGCGCCCCTCGGCCTCCCGGGCGCCGGCGGGGAGCGTGGGCGGGGGAGGGAAATTCAACTGGGCGGCGCGTGCGGGGACGGACAAAAGGGGCGGCTGGCGGGCGGCGGGCGGCCAGGGGCGGCGGGCGCATTGTCTGACGGCGCCGCCCCCGCCTTTCTGTGTGCGCCCCCGCCCGCCCGCAGGCCGTCCGCACGCCTCCTCCCGATCCGGGTCGGTGCTCGCCCTCGCTCACCTCTCCGCGTCCCCATGGAGAAGACGGAGCTGATCCAGAAGGCGAAGCTGGCCGAACAGGCCGAGCGCTACGACGACATGGCCACCTGCATGAAGGCCGTGACCGAGCAGGGCGCCGAGCTGTCCAACGAGGAGCGCAACCTGCTCTCGGTGGCCTACAAGAACGTGGTCGGCGGCCGCAGGTCCGCCTGGAGGGTCATCTCGAGCATCGAGCAGAAAACCGACACCTCGGACAAGAAGTTGCAGCTGATTAAGGACTATCGGGAGAAAGTGGAGTCCGAGCTGAGGTCCATCTGCACCACGGTGCTGGTGAGTGCTGCAGTGGTCCGGGCTGGGGAGACACCGGGCGGCGGGAGCTCGGGAATTGTGCGACTGGGGCGCCAAGGCCCTTTTGTGTGTGAAGCCTTTCATTGAGAATTTCATGGGAATGGGAAAGAGACGTGTGCGCCGGGCCTTGCCTAGTCGTCTGCCGACGTGTGGAGGGTTTGACAAGCTTAGCCTTGGCCCTCCTGCATGTGTTGCTTCAGTTCTTAACACTCAGAAAGCTGCTTTTCCAAACTGTGTAACTTTGAAACATCCAAGTAGGTTTGTGCAAGACTGAAAACCCTTTTCTCAAGCGTACTGAGGCGATCTGGGAACCCCTTTAAACGAACGGAATCAACTCACAGGCTCCAGCCTGTTTGAAAGAAGGTGCAGGCACCTTTTCGATATAGACTGTGTGTAGTAGGTTTTCGTCCCAAACCTAGTAATGGAAATTTACTTCGCAAAACTGAGCAGGTACTTCATTTTTCAAGAAACAGTTATCTGTTGAGCTTTTCCGTGCTAAAAGGAGTGGAGGGGGTGGGGAAAGTTCCGTAACTGTGAAGAAGGTACAGATAAATCCAAAGCACAAAATGTCCTGATAAATTTCAGTATTTGGTAACATTGTCTTGCTATTACTTAGTTACACTTAAATACTAATGTGTCAAATCAAATTCGTTTCTAGTGTGGGGCAGGCAAGGAAAGCTTTCCAGGTTTTGAATTGTCCAGTCTTAACAAGGGCGCCTATTGGGTGGAGTAGGTGACCGCTCTGATTCACTCTTTCTAGGGGGAGAGAATATTTTTAGCTTTGTCATGGCATTGGAGCTTTTGATCAATAACGTAAGTTTTTAAATTTTAAAATGCCAGCGTTATATCCTGGGGTGGTTTTTTTTTAAGTACCATTTTTACAAAAGGCCCACTGATTCTTGGCATTTTAGGTGGGCTTGAAAGGCAAGCATGCTAGATTGGTGATTATTCAGGAAGCAGTAGCAGAGAAAATGCTTCTTTCCTTCCCAGCCCTCTCTTTCTTGCCCCATCAGATAACATGTGGCAGGAAATTTTCCTTTTTACTTCTTTAACTTCATTTTTTAATACAAATAATGGGCGATCTGGTCAAAATTATGGCTAATGGAGCTAGCAGGTAAAGGGGCAATGCACAGAGTGTACTTTATGTTATATTTATAGGTCTTAGCTCCACTCAGGCTGGCATGGAAGAGGCACTTTAAAAGCTTTTGAAACTGAATTGCTGCAACTTGTCTTCAAGAAATTTGCCAACTTGAAAGTGATGGCAGACTTCAGTAGCATATTGTGATGGTTATTCACAACACTGACTCTGTTAGCAAGGGAGTACTCCTGCAGATTCCGTTATGTTAAGGAGAGGCTTCTCTCTGTATGTCCTACTTTGGTGGCTCTCACAGCGTGTTTCAGTCTCTTTATCTTCAGTTTTATTACTTCGCATTTTATTACTTACCTCGCCCCCATTCAGAATTACCACAGAGCTTTTCCTGTTCTCCTGCAAGTGAACTCTGGGCTGAAGGAATATCTTTATTTTGTGGTTCTTAGAAATTTAGTTTTTATGATGGCACGAGTAGAGAAGAGTTGTGTTTAGTTGACAAGTGACTTGAAAGAGAGGCCAAGTATAGGAGAGAACCCCTGAAATGAGGACAATTTTTTCTGCCAAGTGAAATAGAATTTAGTTTGATTAGAGATGCCAAGGGTGTAAGTAAAATATTTTTACTAACAAAATGTGGCTTCAGAAACTAGTTGCTACTTGATATGCAGCCTATAAAGAAATCCCGGGAAAGCCCATCTTCAAGTTGGCAACTGTATTTGAGAGCTTGGTATATGTGCAAGACACTTTGCTAAGCAGTATGGGGAAGAACAAAACTAAGAACCGTAGATTTTGTCCCCTAATAATTGATAATACGGAGTGCCTGTGAAAAATCCCAGATATATAATTCCCATAGGGTGCTCATGAACAAAATGCTACATAGTTCAAAGGAAATTGAAACCCTCAGGAAAGGCTTCGCAAAGCGTGGTTTTGGAGTGAGCTTTGTTGGAGGAGAATCAAGACAGGGAGGTGGGAACCATATAAGAGAAGGTCAAGAGTGAGATGTTTTCATTTGGTTGACAGTGAGGGAGGTGAAGATTTTTGAATGGTGTACATCTTGCAGTATCTAGAATTCATGGTTTGAGTGCTAATTACCTGCTTGTAGCCTTAATTGACAGCCAAGGAGGAAGTGATAGACTAGTGAGCAAGAGTTTGATGATCGATAAGTTAGTAATTTAATGCAAAGTCTACCAAAATAATGAGGAAGGAAGAGTGAGATTTCCGGACCTGGGTGCTAAAATGAGATTTTCTCTTTTTTCCTTTGGTGAGTAGGAAAATGAATCTTGTGCAGAGAAAGTGAGTACAACTGACTTGTTATAGAAGACCAGTAAAGAGTAACCCGAAGGATGGGCAAAATTTCGGTCCTAAATGCCAGAGATTCTCAGCCTCTTTCTCTGTTACAGAGCAGTGGGTTGGGAGTGGGGTTATTTGGACTGTTTACTCAAAATGAGCGTGGCGGATCGTCACTGTACTGAGAGAGGATACTGAACGGTAGAGGCAGGGACAAATGTTAAAATCCAAATGAGTAAGCAGAAGAGCAAAGCAGATTAAGAGGGCCCAAATGGCCAAGACCAAACTCTTTATCTCCAAGAGTTATCTTAGGTTAGAGATTTCACACAGTTACCTGTGTCTCAGTGTTCTTTGTAAAACCAGAGGGTTGGGCTAAATTTCTGGGTCACTTTTCATTCTCATTTTGGAGGACCAGAAAGTTCTACATACAGGTCCTAGCCATTTGACCCGTGTTCTGACTTTCTCCCAGCTCTAAGATGAGTAATTTTTAAAAGTCCAGGTTGAAGAACATGTCATTGACAGTGTATGTAATGTTGGAAAGCTAACAACTGTAGTGAAACGGTTTCAGGAGAAGGTGATGCACCAGTTGTTGGTTTATGGGGAGGAACAAAGTTGAAGCAAGAAAGATTAGTAAGTTACGTGACAGCCAGCCATTGTACATAGCATGTGTGGCGTGTTTGGGAGTCATTAAGGACTTAGGTGTAAGATAAGGGCAAATCAAAGAAATCCGGAGTTTCACCAGAGCCTTCTGGGACTTGGGAACAAAATCTGTCATTTACAAAGTCAGTGACCTTGGAGTAAGAACAAGACACTTAGTGAATGTATACAAGATAACGTCTGACTCAGACAACCCTGTGTTATCCTTGGGTGTTGATGGTCTTTTAGAAGACTAATTTTAATAAGCTGCTTTGGTATAATATATAAATAATGTCTAAAACTAAGGTGCATATAAATAAGAACCATTTAAAATGGGATAACAAAACTGAACATTGTCTATGTTCCTGTGTAAAAGCAGTGTGACCTTAATTCAGTAATACGCTAGAATTTAGTTAAGGATTCTAAATTAATCTTTACTGAAAATGTCTTGTGTTGGTTATTTTGAAATAAGACTGATCTTGATAGTTAATGAATCTTAATGTAGTTTTATTGACATAATGGAAAAATTATGGACCCTGGAATCATACGGACTGTTTTGGAATCATTGCACCATAGCCTTACAGTTTTGTGACCACAGGCAAGTTTCTTAATCTCTTGGCCTGTTTCTTCATCTGTAGATTGGTGATCATGGTGCCTGCCTTAATGGGCTTCTAGTTAAAATAGTACCAAGTCACTGATACTTATTGGGCACTTACTGAACACTAAGCACTATTTTAAGCATTTTATATTCACCTGGTTCCCATAAGTTAAGTTGATTGTTATTACTTCTGTTTTAAACTTGAGAGATCTGAGGCATAAGGAAGTTAAGTAACTTGGTCAATATCATGGAGTTAGTAAATGGTAGAGCAGGGATCTGAACCTAAGTGGTATGACTAGATGAGATGAAATGAAATCCATTTGGCCCTAAATACAGGGTAGCTGACTGAAGATGACAGTGTGGATCTCTGTTTCAAGGAATTTGTTCAGTTTAATATAAGCCATTATATTATGTCTGTAAGTTGTGAAGGAGGGAAGATAGGTCTGTGGTGGACAAAACTCCCAGTCTTTAATTTTGAAGCCCTCCTTATATACAGGATATTGCAATAAAGTTCTAAAACTTCTTGACTCTAGCATCTTTTGCCTTTAGATTATTAGCTCCTTGAAGCCAAGAGTTGTTTTTTGAAGAGTGAGATGGAATGGAATGTTGTGCATACAGACATACAAGTGTAAAAGTTAGATGAGTGGTTCTCAGCCAGGGTGAATTTACCCTCAGCGGACATTTAGGAAGTTCTGGAAACATTTTTTGTTTGTCGAGAATGGGAGGGCTACTACTAACATAGGATGAGTTAGAGGTCTGAATGCCTCTGAGCATCATCTTATGCACGGGAAAAGCCACAGCAGTAAAGAATTAGCCCAAAGTGTCTGTGATGCCAAGCTTGAGAGACTCTGGGCTGGGTCATGGATAAAGTGAGCGGTATTACGTTGTACTAGATTGTGTAATGCTTCCTTCGGGTTGTTGTTGTTGTTGTTGTTGTTCTTCTTCTTCTTTTTTTAAGATTTTATTTATTAGAGAGAGAGAGAGAAAAAAAAAACAGGGATAGAGAGAGAACAGGAGCAGGAAGTGGGGGGGGAGCCCAAGGCAGACCCTTAACCGACTGAGCTACCTAGGCACCCCTCCCTTTGAGTTCTTACTAACATGCTGGCATCTTCTCAGAACGCTTTGTCTAGATTTCTTTTTTTTTTTTTTTCTTGTTACTATTGTGTATATGCTATTTTAATTCTAGAGTTCACTTTTCTGGAACTTAATCATTGAGTCCTGTATTTTCAAGGATGTGAATCCTATGTATCCAAAGCTCTAAGCTTTGCTCTTTGAAAAACTTGGCACAGATTAAGAAGGTGCAGCTGAAATTAAAATGAAATTTATTAGAAAGAGGTGATTAAAATTGATGAACAGCAAGACTTCCCCTCTCATTTGTAACATATATGCTATTTTTATGTGCATATGCATATGTGGTTTTAGGCTTTTGAACCCTTGGTGTGTGTTTATTTGGATGTTGCTTAATTATAGTAATGCTCTGTTGAACATTTAGGTTGTAAACAGTTTTTCTCTATTATAAACAACACTGGGAAGAACATCCTTACTGCATGCTTTATGCTGGGATTTACTTAGGTTAAGTTCTTGGAAGTGAAATTTTCAGATCAAAAGATGGGCTTTTCTTTTGTCCACACGGCCCTCTGAGAAGATTCTGTGCATTTCCACCGTCAGCAGCAGTTGTGGAGAATGGCCATTTCTCCTTATTTCCAGCACAGATAGGTTTTTAAGGCTAACAAAAATCTAGTGACTAGAAGGGTTCAAATTTTACCTCCTTGTTCAGTATTGGAGGTAATGAGAACTACCTTTGTTCTTAAAAAGGGCTAGTTACCAGACTTTTTTTTAAGTCTCGTGTAGTTTCACTTACAAAATGGTACCATAGCATGGTGTTAGTTAATTCAGGGTGCTTAACAGTTGGGAGATCGGCTTGATCATACTGATATTTTTATGTGATATTTCTCAATACTAGGTTTTGTGTTTAGCTCTAGTTGTTTCAGAGTAAGAACAGAATGTATCTTTGTACCATTGACTCTCTAGGTATTAAGGAGGGGTGGTAGAGAAGGCATCATTTAAAAGATATGAAAGGAAGAAAAATTATAGTTTATCCATTGATACTTTAAACTCTTAATCCATATAGGTAAATCAATGGTGAAAGTTTCTTGAATATTTCATGGTAAATAATCTGACCAGATTTGAAAACATTGTCTGCATGTTGAGGTATTTAAAGAAAAAATGCTGATGATGCTATCTAGGACCTCCAAATAATGGGTGGGGGCATAAATGAAACAAGAGAGTTTCTAAACCAGTACGGGGGGAGCTGGCTTCAATGGGAATCCCTTATACTATTCTTTCTCGTGCATATGTTTGAAATTCTCCATAATTAAGAAGGTTTTTCCCTCCTAGAAATTTCACTCCTAAGTATTTACACAAGAGGGATGAAGGGACAGGTCCAGAAAAAGACCTGGACAGGAATGTTTGTGACAGCTTTATTTTAAGAACCAAAAACTGGTGACAGTCCATTAATAGTAAAGTGGGTAAACTGTGGTATATTCATATGCTGGAATACTACTCAGCAATAAAAAGGAATGGACTTGATATACACTATGATATAGATGAATTTCAAAAACATGATAATGAGTAAAGGCAGCTGCGCAGAAAAGTACATCATGGGGGCACCTGGGTGGCTCAGTTGGTTAATTGTCTGCCTTCAGCTCAGGTCATGATCTCAGGGTCCTGGGATAAAGCCCCCCATCGGGCTCCCTGCTCAGCAGGGAGTCTGCTTGTCTGCTTCTGACTCTCACTCTGCCACTTACCCCCTCCGCCATCGCTTCTGTGCGAGTGCACTTTCTCTGAAATAAATACAGTTTTTTTTTAAAGTACATTATGGGGATGCCTGGGTGGCTCAGTCATTAAGCATCTGCCTTTGGCTTGGGTCATGATCCTAGGATCAAGCCCCGCATCCAGCACCCTGCTCAGCTGGGAGACTGCTTCTCCCTTTCCCACACCCCCTGTTTGTGTTCCCTCTCTGGATGTGTCTGTCAAATAAATAAAATCTTTGACAACAACGATGAAAAGATAAAAAGTACGTTACGTAATTTCATTTATATGAAATTCTAGAGCAAGCAAAAGTAGTCCATGGGTGAAAAGTCAGAAGAATGGTGGCCTCTCTAGGGATGGAGGCAGAGATTGACTTGACTGGAGGGAACTTTTTGTGGTGATTGTAATGTTCTTTATGTTGATATGGGTTTGAGTGCCACTGGTGTATGCATTTGTGAAAACTCACCAAATGTACATCTAACGTTTATGCCTTTCATTTTATTTAAATTCTGCTTCAAGAGGGGAAAAAAAACAGTGATGCACATAACTGGTGTGTTCAGTTTACACGAAGACTTAACAGATGGTTGGGTATGTGATAAAGCAAGTGTGGCAAAAGGTTAATAGTAAAGTCTGGGTGGTGGGTATAGGGGCGTTCACTGTAGCTGGTGGTAGCCATGAATTAAGGATTTGACATTTTACACTGCTGTGATTGATGGTCTTTAAAACCTCTGGCAAGTAAACAGTGAAATTTAGGTCTTACTGATGTCAAGATATAAGCATGTATATAGAAAGGTATCAGTATCCACCTCAGAGAAAGGACTGATAGATTTGGCACCAAAGCTTTTGTTTTATTTGGTGATGAATGTTAATTAGATTGATGGAGTTATGGGTTACAGTGCAAGACTTACCTAATTGAGTATTGGTCAGTGTTTTTTGTGGCAGTGTCTTTTTGTCTTTGTTTTGTTCTTAGTAAACTGTGTGCCCAATGTGGTGCTCGAACTCACCACCCCAAGATCAAAAGTCCCGTGCTGGCTGAGCCAGCCAACCCTACCTCTAGGGCAGTGTTTTTCAAACTTACTGGACTCAAGAGACATCTTTACAAACCTAAAAATATTGTGGAGCCCGAAAGCTTTTGTTTGTATAGATTATACCTGTAGATGTTTACATTAGTAGAAATTAAAAGTGAGAATTTTGTAATCCATTTAGAATGCATTTGGAGTAATAAACTCATTAGAAATTAACATACTGTGTGGCTTTAAAAATTGTGGTGAAATAGGAGAGCCTGGATGGCTCAGTTGGTTAAAACCTCTGCCTTCAGCTCGGCTTATGATCTCAGGGTCCTGGGATCGAGCCCCGCTTTGGGCTCTTTGCTCAGCAGGGAGCATGCTTCCCCTTCTCTCTCTGCCTGTGTCTCTGCCTACTTGTGATGTGTCTGTCAAATAAATAAATAAAATCTTTTTTAAAAATTGTGAAATATACATAACCTAAAAATTTACTATTTTAAGCGTATAGTTCTGGGGCATGAAGTACATTTACTTTGTGCAACCATCACCACCGTCCATCTCCAGAACTTTTTCATCTTCTCCAACTGAACTCCTTATTCTCCCCTTCTGTCAACCGCCATTCTCCTTTCCATCTCTAAATTTGACTACTCTAGATTCCACTTCATATAAGTGGAATAATAACTTTTAAGAGAAAAGTAAATAGCGGTGTTGCTTTACGTTATGTCTATTGCAGTATCCCATCTCTTACAGCTTCTGGAAAACTCCACTCATCTAACAGTGACCGTGAAAGAGCAAATAGCATCTTAATATTGTGAAAATGGTTTGACTTCGTGCCCCTTCCCCAAAGAGTGCAAGAGAGACTCCTAAAGGTCCCCACACCACACTTTGAAAATTGCTACTCTGTGGGGATTCTGCATTGAAACTTGCTAATCATCGCCTATCTTCCCCAGGTGTTGGAGCAGTTTTCTGAGTAGTTGTCATTCATTATGTGGTGATAATGAAATTTGTAAAGCCTCCTCCCTTCTCATTGCCCCATCCCTTCATCCCTTAAATTATTTTAAGAATATAGGTTTGGGGACCAGGAAAAGTCACAGACTTGGTAACAAAGAAAAAGGAAAAGTTGATTTTAGATATGGAGTAATAAGAGTCCCTATTCCTGAAAAAAAATTAAAGAACTAGTATGTTGGAATGACTTCTGCTTCCTTATATTGAGAATGGTAGTAAAAGATTAAGATGATCTCTCTTTTTACTCCTGAATTACCAACCCCAAAATAGAGTTGGCATGAATGAAATATGTAGGTAATGATCTTTTGCAGTTGGTTTCATTTAGGTTTGAAAGTTACAAAGCTTTTGGAGATAGGTCTGCTATTAGCCAGCACGACTAAAGACTGAAGCATCTCAAGAAAACTTGTCTTTCACACAGATCTTCACTATCTGTTTCACATGTTCTGTTCACATGAGCTGTTTTCCATGATCTTTTTGTCCTCTGGACCTTTTACTCCAATTGGATTTGGTAATAAACATGTCTCATGTATTATCCTTAGTTTACTAACTTTAACTGTGAGCATTCCTTCCCTCTCCTGTATGTTTATGTAGGCTTTCCTTGGAGAAGTGGGGAAACAGTGGTACAGGTGGTAAGAACATAAGTCTAAGGACTTTTTTTTTTTTTTAAGGTTTTATTTGTTGGAGAGAGAAAGAAGAAAGAGAGCACAAGCAGGGGAAGCAGCGGGCAGAAGGGGGAGCAGCGGGCAGAAGGGGGAGCAGGCGCCCCGCTGAGCAAGGAACTTGATGCAGGATTCTGGGATCATGACTTGAGCCACCTGGGCACCCTGACTATAAGGGCTAATAGAAATTTAACGTAAATGCTTTTTTCTTAAAGGACGGTCTTAGATCACTGTTTATAAATGTCTGGGTAACCATGCGAAACAAGTGGGGAAGTAAGTGAAAATGCTTTAAAACTAATGATACTGATGTTTAGATTAGACTTTTTACTGGCCAAGATGCTCTTGCTGGCGTTACTCAACTCGTATTAGTACTCCCACTTTCCATATTGTTTTGCTCATTCACCAAGCAGCATTACTTGAATATGCTCAGAAAAGGTTTGTTCTTTAAAGGATTACAGTATTAGACACATATATATCAGCAGGTGTCATATATATATAGAGAGAGCTATACACACACACACACACACACACACACACACACACACACAGCATTCTGATCTTTCAGCTTGGTACTATTTCCAAGTATTTAACAATATATTTTTATTTATTTATTTATTTATTCAAGGATTGTTTTTAAAAAGTACTCTGCACCCAGCGTGGGACTTGAACCACAACCCCAAGATCAAGAGTCACACGCTCCATCAACTGAGCCAGCCAGGCGTCCCAGCAATACATTTTTTAGATCTTCCATGCACTTGTTCCCCTGTCATAATTTGATGGACTAGGGATGAGGTTAGAAATGTTACGGTTAAGGGTTTATACATCCTTTAATCAGAAAATACTTTAGATTATTCAAAGGCTCATTACAGAGACCAGGTATTGGTTCTTGGTGATGTCATAAACTTAGAGTTTGGCATGATTGAGTGTCCAGTTAATATAATCATGCTATATGAAAGTTATTATTAATGTAATTTAGTTTTTACTGTATTTAATTTTTAAATAATAATCAAACATCTAGGGACTGTCTTTTGAAGTGGGAAATGGTGCTATGTTGAAGTGACTTCAAATGGAGATGGGACCCTTTATCAGATACTGATTTTCCCCGGGAAGTTTTTATTTCTTCCTCCTTCCCCATACCTGCCAAGATATTTGAGGTAGAAGAAAACTTGGGAACCATTTAATTACAGACATTATCAGGAGAATAACAACTTCAGTCAATGGGGGAAGGAAGTAAAGGAGTGTGCATTGGCTATGTTCAATTGCAAAGTTAAAGAGTAAAGAAAATACTTAAATAGTAGTGTTTATTTGTTTGGCAAATATCTTTTCATATCCAAGTTTGCATTTCATTTATTTTGCACAGAGATGAGCTTTGTCAAGAAAATGACATTTATTTTTGTATTATTTCTTGTTACAATTTTTTATCTTTAATTATTACTGTGTTTAAATATGCTGAACAAGGTGCCTGGTTGGCTCAGTTGGAGGGGTGGCAACCCTTGATCTGGGGCTTTAGTTCGAACCCCATGTTGGATATAGAGATTACTTAAAAAGAAAATCTTTTAAAAAATAGATTAATATATAGTGTGTGCAGAGTAACCTGGTGCAGTTTGAATAACTAAGGAGGCTGTACCTCTGTTTTATTTATAACCAGCTGTATATTCTTGGGAAGAAAAAAGGTGATCCTCTTTATGTAGATATCAAAAAAACCCTCTTCGTGATTCATTTTTGTCTGACACAGACTTCTGAGAATTTCTGCTTTTAATGTAAATGGCCTGGCAGAGGTTTATAAAACTTATTTCGGCTATTGATGGAAATAGTTTCCTTTGAAGATACCAAAGCAGCATATCCCCGAATCTTGAGTCTTTGGAGGACCTACTAAGAATTGTTTTAAAATATTTTTCTATAGGAGGCTCCTGGCTGGCCCAGTTGGTAGAACATGCAACTCTTAATCTTGGGGGTCGTAAGATCAAGCTTCATGTTGGGCATAGAGCTTACTTAAAAAAATAAAATAGGAGCACCTGGGTGGCTCAGTAGGTTAATATCTCAGGTCATGATCCCAGGGTCCTAGGATACAGTCCCATATTGGGCTCCCCGAAGCAGGGAGTTGGCTTCTACCTCTGCTCCCTCCCCGTACCTGCACGCATGTGCGCGCGCTTGTTGCGTGCAGAAATAAAAGTATTTTTTTTAATAAAATAAAACACATTTTTCCATAAGATATAATACTGTCTTTCCTGCGGTAGAATTTATGATTAGAGAGTTTATGGGGAAAACAGGATTGAAGGGATGATGGAAGTTAAAAATCTCTAAAACTCTGAACAGTTTTAATTTAACAAGTGTTCTCTGATCATCTGATCCTGTGTGCTACTATTGTTTGTTCTGTTTTTAAATATTTTCTAAAATAAGACAAAGACAATGCACTCAAAATTTTAGTGATATTTTATTTATATTTTAAAGTCATTATGAAGGCTATACAAGTAATTTCCCTTTTTTCCCTATTCTTCCTCTAAAGAAACTTAATGATCTTCCTCTAGTTTCAAAGAAATGCTTACAAAATAGTTTGTCTTAGTTGCAGATACTCTTTATATTAGAGAAGTTTCTTTCTCCACTGTCTTTATTTAATGACTTGGGAGTATCCGTTCATATTTATCTTTTTTTTTTTTTTTAATTAAATTCCATGCCCAGCATGGGACTTGAACTCTTGAAGCCAAGAGATCAAGAGTCTTATATACTCTATTGACTGAGCTAGCCAGTTGTGTTAATTAAATATAACTCAAATACTCTAAAATTCACCTATTTAAAGTATATGATTCAGTGGTTTTTAGCATATTCACAAAATTGTGCAGCACCACTATTATCTAATTTATTTTCATCATCACAAAAATCCTATGCCCATTAGCAGTTATCCCCCCTCTCCACTTCCGCCAGCCCCTGACAACTACTAATTTACTTTCATTTTCTGTAGATTTTCCTATTCTGGAATTTCATCATATAAATGTAATCATACTCTCTATTATCTGTTTTGACTTACTGTAATGTCTTAAAGATTCATCCATGTTGGGACGCCTGGGTGGCTCAGTGGGTTAAGCCTCTGCCTTTGGCTTGGGTCATGATCTCAGGGTCATGGGATGGAGCCCTGTGCCGGGCGCCCTGCTCAGCGGGGAGCCTGCTTCCTTGCCTCTCTGCCTACTTTTGATCTCTCTCTGTCAAATAAATAAAATCTTAAAAAAAAAAAAAAAGATTCATCATGCCTTTTTATGCCTGAGTAATATTCCATTGTATGGATGTACCACATTTTTTATCTAGTCATCTGTCTTTAGACATTCGGGTTGCTTCCATCTTTTGACTATTTGAAATAATGCTACTATGAACATTCATGTACCCCCCCCTTTTTTTTTTAATTTTTAAAAGATTTTATTTATTTATTTATTTTAGAGAAAGTGAGTGCATGAGTTGGGGGAAGGGTAGAGAGAAGCAGAGAGGGAGAGAGAGATGATCTCCAGCAGACTTGTTGCCAAGCACAGAGCCTGACATGGGGCTTGATCCCATGACCCATGAGATCATGACCTGAGCCAAAACCAAGGCTTAACTCACTGGGCCATCTAGGTG
The DNA here is from genome assembly GCF_002288905.1 of Enhydra lutris kenyoni. Classification (NCBI taxonomy): domain Eukaryota; kingdom Metazoa; phylum Chordata; class Mammalia; order Carnivora; family Mustelidae; genus Enhydra; species Enhydra lutris. The sequence continues at coordinate 16,351,402 of NW_019154119.1, forward strand.
CCCCTGAGATTTTATTTTTAAGTAATCTCTGTACCCAACGTTGGACTCAAGCTCACAACCCTGAGATCAGGAGTCACATGCTCCACCAACTGAGCCAACCAGGGGCCCCCCAGGTACATGTTTTTATGTGGACATCTTTTCGTTCTCTTGGTCCTATCCCTGGGTCATATGATAACACTGTTTAGCCACTTGAGAAATTGCCATAGTGCCAGAGTGCCTGCACCATTTTAAATTTCCACTAGAGTTCCAGTATCTCTGCATCCTCACCAACAGTCATAGTGGATATGAAGTGCTTTTGATTTGCATTTTCTAGATGATTAATGGATGTTATGCATATTTTCCTATGCTCACTGGCCATTTGTCAACCTTTGTAGAATTGTCAATTCAAATCCTTGATCATTTTTTAATTGGGTTGTCTTTGTTGGGTTGTAATAGTACTTTATATATTCTGGATACCATACATTTATCAGTTATATAATTTACAAATATATTCTCCCATTCTGTAGGTTGTCTTTCACTTGCTTGATAGTGTCTTTTGAAACACGAAAGTTAATTTTGATGAAGTCCAATTTACTTGTTTTCTTCAGTTGCTTGTGCTCTTGGTGTAATATGTAAGGAACCATTGTCTAATCCAAAGTCACAAAGATTTACACTTAGGTTTTCATCTAATATTTATAACGTCTTAGGTTTTACATTTAGGTTTTTGGTCCATTTTGAGTCCGTTTTTGTATATGGTGGGAAGAAAGGGATCCAACCTTCGTTCTTTCCATGTGGCTATTCAGTTGCCTTGCACCAGTTGTTGAAAAGTTAATTAGTGGGGCACCTGGGTGGCTCAGTGGGTTAAGCCTCTGCCTTCGTCTCGGGTCATGATCTCAGGGTCCTGGGATCGAGTCCCGCATCGGGCTCTCCGCTCAGCGGAGAACCTGCTTCCTCCTCTATCTCTCTCTCTGCCTGCCTCTCTGCCTACTTGTGATCTCTCTCTGTGAAATAAATAAATAAAATCTTTAAAAAAAATTTAAAAAAAAAAAAAGAAAAGTTAATTAGTATATCCTTGATCTGCAATTCTTAGCTTATGGAAAAAATAATCAAATGGTTTGGCATAAAAATTCACTTAAGGAAAACTTGTGGCTACACCATACTAATGCTCCAGCCAAGTTGTTTGCGCAAAACACTGTGGAGCTTGTTTCCATCCCTCTGCTCGCTGCTATTCTCACGTGTACAGCTTTCCGTCTGCTGTTTCTGTATGTTAAAATCCCACGTGTCCTGCAAGATAATTTAGGTGCCCCTGCACTCGTTCCATAGTCAGTTACAAGTTATAGCTTATTAATGCTTTCACATCTGTTATCTCACACTATTCTGCGTGCTATTATGGATAAATGAGCTGTGTTTACTTGTATGAGACCTGAGGCCAGTTAGCTGTGAACTCAAATTCAACTTGTCTAGAAAAGTGCTCTTTGGGGTGCCTGGGTGGCTCAGTGGGTTAAAGCCTTTGCCTTTGGTTCAGGTCATGATCTCAGGGTCCTGGGATTGAGCCCCGCATCGGGCTCTCTGCTCAGCAGGCAGCCTGCTTCCTCCCCTCTCTCTGCCTGCTTCTCTGCCTACTTGTGATTTCTGTCAAATAATAAAATCTTTAAATAAAAAAAAAGAAAAAGAAAAGTGCTCTTTCCGTTTCCACTGCCTTTGTTGTAAAGCCTCCTTCTACAGACCCCATTCTTCAGAAATCCTCTCTCCTTTCTCTGGATTCTCTTGTGTGGAAATAGGGGCAAACTGAGGCCTTACATAACCATGTTCTTCAGCTAGAGCAGCTGCCTTTTATCTCTTTCGATATATGCTTCTATTGCTTTAAAAAACTTGGGGGAGGAGATAATCACTGACTGTTAGAATTTTGTAACTATACCATGTCAGGAGGAGTCCAGGTTCCTGAATGGGACTTAGAAGACTCTTCAGCCTCTTTTCTCAATCTTCCTTCCCTCTGCTCCAGCCACAAGGAACTACTTCCTGTTCTATATTGTGAACTTCTTACCTTTGTAATTCTTTCCCTTGTGGAAGAATGTGTTGTTCTATTAATGTAACATTTTCTTTCTCACCAAGCCTTGTCCTGAGGCAAAATTCCGTATGGTTTGGAGTTTACCTATGTCCTGAGTTCCTCTTGTGGCTGCCCCCAAAATAAATTGCAACCAATTCAGATCAGTATTGGTAAGCTTTAAGGGTATGTGAGAACAAGGACTTCATCTTTCTTTTCTCCTCTCCATACTATAAGCACTACTTTATTTTTCAAGGTTATTTTTTGTGCTGTACTCAGTAGTTCAGTTGAATGTAATCAGTCAACCATACAAATTTAGTTCCAAATGCAGAATAATTTTCTTACCACAGTTTCTTTTTCTTTTTTTTAAGATTTTATTTATTTGTTTAACAGAGATCACAAGTAGGCAGAGGCAGGTGGGGGGGGGGTGGGGGGCAGACTCCCTGCTGAGCATAGAGCTGATGGGCAGGATCCTGGCATCATGATCTGAGCTGACGGCAGAGGCTTTAACCCACTGAGCCACCCAGGCGCCCCTTTACCACAGTTTCTTAAATTCCTTTTGACTCTGTTCTTCCCTTTGTGCCCTGTAACAGGGCTGGTAGACTAGAGCACTGTGTATGCGTGTGTGTGTGTGCGTGCTTATGTATATATTGCAGAGATAATTATATGTGGTATAGCTTAGCCACAGATGGAAAAATTAGTCTGCAAATAATTATATAATTTCTGTAATGTAGAAATGGCTTAATCCAATTTGTCATAGACTTAACAAAAGACAAAGTTTATATGAAAGTATACTGGTATTTTGCTAGTGTAAGCTCTTACCTTTTTTTCGTAGTTTTCCTAGGCTATCTCAAAACTTGACCCATACACCAAGTTAGCAAGGCAGTTTTAACCTGTTTTTAATTAGTAGAACAGCTTTCTATTAGGTATCAGGATGTCTGTCAGTACTAAACTTACAATTTGACTTCCTGTTTTGTTTTGTTTCCTTTTAAGGAAAACTTGTTTTTTCACTGTTATTTTTCTTTTTCTTTGCAAATCAGTGGCTAGAGTAGTTTCTGGATACCAGTAAATTGCAAGTTCTCTAAGGGGAAGGAAGTATAGACATTGGTATTAGCCTTGGTTCTTTTGGTAGCACTGATCTGTAAATGTTGGTATCTTGTGGTTGTGTATGTGTAATTGTTTTTTTGTACAGATTGACAAATTTAGAAAGTAGTGTTGGTACTACCATTTGGGTGTCTTAAACTGTCATTCCAAACCTGCATATCTTGGCCAGAGAGTTGAGAATCTTTGAACAGAGAGTCTAACATCCCTGTCTTGCTGTTTAAGACCACTAATACCCACCTGCTAAAATGTGAGGACATACAGCAGACAGGCTAGAGATAAAGGACTGGGCATGACATTTGTTTCTCATATCTGGAATTGGGTCAGCTGCTTTGTGTGAAGTAAGGGTACAGGGACAGTGATTTTCTTTGATACTGGCACATGGGAGTTCATAGACACCCCTATATGTGTTAGAGTCTTAAACTCTGGTATGTGTCTTCAACACCGTAGTCCTAACAGCTCTGTAGCTGAGTTGGAAGATAGGATGAACATTCTATACAAGAGCATTTTATTCGTTTTGGGTTTTGTGAAGTACTAATTGTTGAGGGGAGCAGAGGGAGTGCTCTGTGTCATAGAAAGGCCATCTTCGCCTAATATGCTCAATAAACTTTGCTTAGCTGCCCAGCCTTCCCCACCCCCCACCCAAATGGGGAGGAGGCAGAGAAATAGATAAAGCTTTTTTCTCTCTTACTGAATATTGAGAGCCCTGGATTTTTTTTTTTTTCTGCCTTTCCTCTCTGCTTGTTTATCGTGTGATTTTTTTTTTTTTTAGCTCTTTACTTTCTTTTGCCCACAAAAATAATTAACCACTTGATTGTTTGAACTAATCTGGCTTACTCTTTTATTTTCATTATAACTAGAGTAGCACATACCCCTTTTGGGTCTGAAGAATCCATATTTATTCTCTAACCATGATGACAATTTATCATGACACAGTAGTCATATTGATTTGTAAATTTGACAAATATCCCAGCCAGTGTTGAATTTTAGGTCTTTGTTACCTTTAGAATTACGTTTCAAAAGTTTGAACATAAATGGTGGTTTTTAGTCTAACACTAACACTAACAATTCTTTCTCCCAGGAATGCACATGCACATTCATGAATACCCTGGAGTTGTATGAATTTTAATAAATAGCAACTATTGCTGTAATGGCCTAATAACACTTTTTCAAGGATTCCCCCACTGCCATCAATGTCAGGATAAGGAAGAATGCGTTTGTTTGACGGGGGTGCCAGATCACTAAAACAACAGTAGTGTACAGTTACGGTCCAGGATTTGTCCCCTTAGATGGGCTCCACATCTAATTTGTTGGTCCAGTGAGAGTGGAACTGAGAGTATGATGGTCTAGTCGTGTTTATTGCCTACGGATACATTTACAGGAGGAATCGAATTTAGCATTTGGAAATTGGTGAGCATAGAAATCCAACAAAGGCAATAGTTGGATAATCTTAATGACTCATTACTCCGACACTTGCTGCGTTCGGCTTCTGTAGAGGTAATCTGCTGTTACGGTGTTAGTGGACTGTGTTCATGGACCTAAGTACCGTCTCCTCAGAATAGTGCTAGAGATTACTCCCGTGTTTGCTTTCGCACTCCCCCCAGTACTTGTGTTGCCAGCTTCTACTGCACCGCTTGCTGGTACGCGTTCCTTCCGGCATTCGGGAGGCACCTCATTGTTGCTCCGCGCTCTCCCTGCTGTGGAAGGAATGGTAAAGGTCGAGCATCGGTCAAGACAGTGCTACCCAGTATATATGATACACTGGGGAAGGTGGATTTTTCTCCCAGCTTCACCCTGCTCGTGCGATGGCAGAGGGGATGAATATCTCTTTACCATTTATGTGAGTTGGAGGCTATAGGTTAGAGTCTGATTCTGGAGGATGATGATGTGTGAGCCTAGAAATTTATTCTTTCTTTAACCAGCCCTTGGGATTTTTGAACAGGGGATTATTAACAAACCCAGAATGGAATTTAAGGTTAATCTGGCAGCAGGGTATAAAATGGATTAGAGAGAGAAGACAGCTAAAGCCTGGTAGATTAGTTAGGTGATTGGATTAGTTGAGGTGAAATGATACGCTTAACTTGGGTAATAGAAATAGGAATGAGACTGAGAAGATAGATCAACTTACTGTTACGGAGGCAGAATCAGTAGGGCTTGACATCAGGTGGTGGGATGGGGAAAGGAGAGTGAAAGTCAAAGGCATTGCTGATGGCTTTGGGTAGCTAGGAGAGGGAAGAGGATGGTGGAATAGTAAATAGAAATAAGGAATGTAAGTATAGAAACAGGTTTGGAAATAAATTTATTTCTGTTGAAGGCATAGTGAGATCTAATAGAAAATCATTTACAGATGTACGAGGATACTGAACTATGTAACGCTACAGAGAAGTTGGGAGTGTGAATGGATTGCCGGAGGGGTTGTATTACCTCCCTGAGTTTCCTGCACTTCAGAGTACGACCTTTATCCTTGTGGATTCAAACACACTGTGTGGTTGCGGGGGGTGGTTCAGGGGTAGATCCCAAACAGTCAAGATGATGTGACTGGTATATAAAACCAAGAACCTTATTCGTTTAGAGTAAGGGATAACTAGCACAAAACTTGGTAGTACCTGTGTTGGCATGACCAATATGTTCTCTTTCAATAGGCAGATAGACTCACACAGAAATCAAGTCATCATCAGGAAGTTGTTTAGTAAATGTGGCCTCATGATGAGGAATTCTGTGGCTGTTCAAATGTGTAATGGCCATGATGTCCACAGCAGGGCTTGTGTTTGCCAGTGGGTTGATGGACTGTGGCTCACACTCCTTGGGCTATATATTGGATTGTTTTCTTCATCCTCTTCTGTTCCATGTCTCTTTCTGTTCTGATTGAGTAATCCTTATTTTTAAAGTATATTTATTTTCCATTATGTCAGATTATAGTCAAGTCTTGCATTTTTATTAATTTGCTATACAAATTTTCGTATATCAAAACTAGACGAAGTCTTTTCCTTCAGTGGGTTACAGTTCAGGAGAGGAAGATGTCCCAAAGTATACCATGCTTATTCGTCTGAGGTTTCCAAGTGAAATCTGGACTTGGATAAAATTACATCCATGGGTTTGGGTTGCTGAATATCAGAGGGCTAGGGGAGTAAGGCCAAAGGAAACATCAGGATGATACCCAGGTTTCTAACCTAAGGCAACTGAGTGCTTTTTCTAAGAAAAATTGAGTAAGGGAGGAGAGTCAACACATTGTGTTCACAAGGCAAATTTTATTTTTTAATGAGTAAAGTTTAAAGTCCCAGTGGCCCATCCAGGGTGTTCTGTGTGTGTGTGTGTGTGCACAAGTGCATGTGTTGAGGAGCCCTCAGTCTAGTGTGTGAAAGAAAGATGTGTGTGTTGGTATATGTTCTTTGAGGTTTATGTACCAAGCAGTATTCTGAGTAATTTGAATTAATTCACTTAATCTTCACGACAGCCCAGTGAAGTAGTAGTGATTGGCATTAACTCTGTTTTATAGATGAATAAACTGAGGTACAGAGCTGTAAAGCAAATTGCCCAAATAAGCAAGGGGCAAATTTCTGAGTCATTAACATGTAGATATTGGTTAAAGTCATGCCAATAAATACCTCAAATTAATCTACACCTTGTCAGTTACTTTAAAGTGGATGTAAACTATTGAAATATTTGAGATTCTAGATTATTCTAATGAAACATTTCTTCCTGATAGCAAGTTTTCATAGTCATCAGATTTTTGAAAGTCTAGTCATAAAGGCAGACACTTGTTTAAAAAAATTAATATACTTAAAAATGTAGATAATCCTCTAAAAGAGGGTTGGGAGACACATGTCCTTTTATAGCCAACTCAGTTCTTTGCACATACTACGTTTGAGAGAATTTCTGTATTTCTAGGTAATCTGAAATACTACCCACTACAAAACATTATGTATCACACATGTATTGTTATTCAGAATCTTCACAATAATTCTGTGTTGTTACAGTTTTAGGAGTGTGGAAACTTCACAGATTAAGACCAGGAATTTTTCAGTTACTTGAAATTTTAGTTACTGTAATTATTCTAATTGGTGCCGTCTCTTTTATTCCATTACTTCTTCCTTCCCACTCTAAAAGAGTTCTTTCAGTATAGGTCTGAGTGGGAACTTCTGTCTTTGTCTGGATAGATAATTTATTTTGCACCTGATTTTATGTGGTACTTTTATTGGTTAAAGAATTGCAGCTGACAGTTGCTTTTCTCAGCGCTTTGAAGATACTTGTTTTCAGATGAAAAATCAGTCGTCAGTCATATTGTTGTTTCTTCCTTTATAGGTAACGTGTCATTTCTCTGGTTGCTTTTAAGAATTTTCTTGTCTTTGGCATTCTTCAGTTTTACCATGATGGTCTAGGTATGAATTTATTTTTATTTTCTCTTTCTTGGGATTCGGTGTGTGTTTCTACTCTGAAGATTATTGTCTTCTCTACTATAAGTGGGAGAGCCTCAGCCTTACTCCTGCATTCATGAATAGCATCTCTTCCTCATTCTTTCTCTTCTCTCTAGAATTCCTATCACATATTATCTTAAACATCTTTTTTTTTTTTTTCTTGAGAGAGTAAGACAGAGAGTGCGAGGGGAAGAGGGAGAGAGAGAATCTTAAGCAGACTCCATGCCCAGCTCAGAGCCTGACCCAGGGCTTGATCTCATGACCCCAAGACCATTACCTGAGCCAAAATCAAGAGTTGACGCTTAACAGATGGCGTCACCCAGGTGCTCCTAAACATCATATTTTAGACCTCTATTTGCATCTTTAGACTTATACATAATTTTTTCATCTTGTTAGTTATTTGTTCTGTGTTCTGATTAGTTTCTTAAAATGGGCCTTCTATTTTTACTAATTTTCTCTTTTAATTCTAAAAACCTTTTCCCCTCCCCCCTCACGTCCAGACTGCCCTTTTTAAAAAAATTTATTGTATCATGTACTTCCCCCTAGCTTCTTATTCCTTTTTTTTTTTTAATCTTTTTTGGTTGTTTTAATCAAATAAAAGTGTCAGACTTCTACAAAAACAAAGAGAATGTTCTAATAACTCATAACCCAGCTTCAGCAATTATGAATTGTGTTTTCTTTATATCCCCCCCAGAAACACTCCTTACCACCCACCCCTCTTTTGAAGCTAGTCCTGGGCAGCAGCATCTGTTTAATCCTTAACTATTACTAAAATGTATATCTTGAATCATTTTTAACATGCTTATTTTATGTTTTGTTACACACTCAGTTTCTGAGTTCTTGGGTGCTAACCTCTTGTTTGCGTGCTGATCCCTCATGGTGGGTTTGTTATTTTTAATAGCAGGGATGTCATTTTTCCCATGGAACTTGTGTGTGTCTGGATTGTGGAAGCGTCTTTGCGGCGGTTTGGCGATTCGTTTCTGCGGGCACACTAGGCTTTGGCCCATTTCTACGTACATGTTTAGCTTGTGGACTCGCGCGTCATGTATGGAGTAAAACTCTGAATAGCACCTGCACGGGACACGGGTTCAGGTTTCAGTTTGTTACGGGCGACTCTGTCCACCGGCCGCAAAACCCAGGAAATAGTTTTCTTGCTATTTCTCAGCAGTGACAGACGGAAGTTTTTCTAGGCCCCTACTCCCTGCACACACCATTGTCATTGTTATAAACTGGCACTTTCTGCTCTTTGTTTTGTCTTCTTGTCCAGCACCTCAAGATCTCCCTTTCTTCTTTTGGAGCTCTGTTACAGTTTTTCTGTTTTATTTGCTTCTCTTTGGGATTTTTTTTATTTTTAGAAGGGAAGGTCTGCTCAGTTTCCCTGTACTGCCAGAATCAGAAAGTCTTGTTTTTGCCCATCTATTTTAAGGTAATGAGTCACAGATTTCTGAAGTACTCCATATTAAATTGATCGAGGTATGTTCTGTCTCTGTGTGTGGAGGTATTTTTTTCTGATGCACTGCCATTTGGGTAGCAGTTAAAATATGTTATTGTTTGGTGAGGTCAGGTGGACAGCACAGTAAACCTGCATTCAGACCTGTATTTAGTTAGAAATCTTCTGTTCGTGAATTTTATTTGTGCTCAAATTGAATAAGTCCCATTAATTAGTGTTTCTCGTATTGGTCAGAAATCTTGGTAATATGATATATGACTTACTATAATAGAAGATATTAATAAATGCCATTTAATTGCCAGTCTTTAAAATACATGAAATTTATATAAGATACGTCTGGGAACTGAACTCATATCATGAACTTATAAAGAGTTCCTGCAAATCAGTTTAGGAAAATAGCAAATGATGTAGATACAGTGTTTACAGAAAAGGACATACAACTGGTTTGACTTCATTTATAATAAAACTACAAACAAAACTCTAATAATATATTTTTCCCTTACAGACTGGAAAAAAGAAAAAAGAATGTTTTTTTCTGAGTTCAGAAGATGTTGAGAACTAGGAACATTCAGAACATTGCTAGTGGGATTGTAAATTGAAAACGGCCTCCAGGGAGGACAGTTTATCCTTAGCATAAAGTGTACATTTGGTTGTGGGAAATATCTAAAGTTGCCTGTTTGGTGGACGACTGTGCAGTCGTCTTCGTACAAAGAGGCAGTTATATGGATATGGAACGATCTCAGAGGGGTTATTATATGGAAAAAGCAAGGTATAGAGCAGTGTATAGTATGGGGACATGAGGGAGGGAGAACGTGGATTTTTAAATGTATAAAATATCTGGGGAAATGTACAAGAAAGTAGTAATGATGGTTTCCTTGAGGGAGGGGAAGAACTGGATGGCTAAGAACCCAGGGAGAGGAGAGAAGCTTTATCACTTTCGCATTTTCTGTGATGTCCGTGTATTATACATTATTTTAATAGAAACCAGAGTCTTACTGTGCGTCAAGAGAAGATACAGATAAGGAAGGAAGAATCCTTCCCCTAAATCTAAAGATTTTATTTCTTTGAGAGAGAGAGAAAGAGTTTGAGTGCATTGAGGGGGGTGTGGAGCAGAGGAAGAGGGGTAAGCAGACTCTGTGCTGAGCACGGAGCCCAATGCAGGGCTTCCCTGTTCAATTATTCTTTCAAATAACCCCATCTATAACTAGTATTTTCTGTGTCCTTAACTAAGTTAAAATGAAATTAGTAAGTAATATACCTACACATAATTTTAAATATACATTAATATACATTAAGACTAATGGGAGAAATAAAAGTAATTTGTAGTAAAACGATATGTATTTCCATACGTAAGTGTACACATGTCTAAATTGTAAAGCATAACAAAGTCAGATGTTGCCCCTAAGAATCACCGTGAGTGCAAGAACCTTCAAATACAGATTCCAGTCTGTACTAGAGTGTCTCCCTCTGCTCCTCCCACCCTCCCCCTCCTTGCACGCATGCGCTCTCCCACTCTCTCGTAAGTAAATCTTTAAAAAAAAAAAAAATAAAAGCTGTTCAGGGGTGCCTGGGTGGCTCAGTCAGTTAAGTGTCTGATTTTTTTTTCAGCTCAGGTCATGATCCTCAGGGTTGTGAGATTGAGGCCCAAGTCAAGACTCCTTACTCAGCCAGGAGTCTACTTGAGATTCTCTTTCTCCCTCTCCCTCTGTCCTCTCCCCCAATAAATAAATCTTTTTAAAAAAATAATAAAAAAACAAAAGTTTAAAAATGTTCAGAGAAAGAACTGTTACTATTAACATGACTTCACCTTCTGTTCTCAGCACATGCCTAAAAATTTTAGCACCTTCTATGCGAATGTTAAGTGGTACAGCAAGAGATTTAGTTCCTTACTTTTTAGTATTGAAATAATGCTCTGAATTATGACTGGTGCCTTATCTTGAGAAGGAGTATATATCTTCCGAAGTGGGGTACTTACTAAGAATGAAAGATTTAGCATTAGTACTACACTGGGACAGCAGGCTTAAGCTGGGGTGGTCCTGGGCTAGCCAGGACATACTACTCCTGTGGTACAATTTACTGTTGAAATTTAGTTTGTTTGTTTGTAGAGGTTTGGGATTTGATACAAGCTTTTAAGTAAAGAAGGTAAGGACCAGAATAGGCTTTGCAACTTGAGTTTGAACTGTAACTGATCTCATCTGCCATGAGATGTCCGCTAAATCACACAGCCCTTGAGATCTCTCACATTGGTCATTGTTCTCTTATTTCTGAAAAGCTTTACTTCATTCTTTCATTTTTTTAGCCGTCCACCAGAGTTGGAGTTCGAGACTTGGATTCCAAGACTTAACAGTTCTAAATCAGTAAAATTTTTAAATAGTGCAAGAGCTATTAATTGTTCAAGGCATTCATTTTATTAAAGGTAGAAAATATTTCCATGGATTAATTGATGCTGTGAAATCTGATCAACTTGGATCATGTATTGGGTGATTTTTTGCCTGAAGGCAGCAAATCCTTTAGAGACTCAGCTCTAGCTCCTGTACTTAAAATGGTAATTTCTGAGAATGGAAGGCCTTTGGATCTTAATACTCATTATATATAAAGAAACAGAGTTTTGAGAAGCTGTGATTTGTGACAAGATCAAAAGCTAATGACAAGTCACTTTCATGAATGATAATCTAATTTCTAAAATCATACATTCTAAAATAACCTAAAGTTACTCTTGTCCTTTATCTTTGTCTGTCTTGGATCCACCCTGTAATTCCAACCTGTCACGTGCAGCTTCTGAAGGATCCCCTTGGCCCCCCCCAAATCGGGGTGGTTATATTTGCATAATTTCTTTCTGGATGAAATATGACCTCCTTCTTGAGTCTTGAGTTTTACTTTGATTTCAGTGTCTTGGATTAATCAACCTGAGCAAGAGACAGTTACTATCTAGAGACTGTTCTTCGTACCTACTATATCAGTGGCTCTTTGTACTGTATACAGTACTTAAAGTTGGAGTGTTAGAAGTTTAGCTTTTACCACTCAGTAAATGTTCCAGTTGTTAAATAATTATATTGCCCTCTGCACCATATTCTTTTGTTTGGTTTTGTTTTACTAGTTATATATCTAACGTATAGCCAAATGCTCTTAGATATTTTTGGCTATATTAATCCTTATTTTATAGGGTAGTAATTAGAAATACTGGCTCTAGTTTCAGATTCTGGCTCCATTTAATTAATTTTATGATTTTGGACCTATTTCTGGACTCTAGTGTTTGTTTTTTTGTAATTGTCAGTGGTTGTTTATATGTAAGTGATACAGAAAGTGCTTGATGGGACTTGGCACATGAAGGACACTGGGATCTTGCTGAGTGAATAGACACAGTGAGTTTTTATATGGTAATGTGTGCTGATTAAGCTGATAAGAATATGCAGATGATGATTAGTATATATGCCCTAAAGTCAGAGATCCAGTGTGTTTAATAGTGTTTTATTAGTGAATTTCAGTAAGTTACTAATAGGAAAAAGAATACTTTTTGATTCCTTTTGATTATTTTGTTTGTATTTTAAGGCTTTTCATCAGTTAACCTACTCTTCTCATTAAATCAGTTTATTAAGCTATATAATGAGGGACAGAAACCAGTTTATTTTGTCTGTAAAACAGAAACCACTTAAATGAATTTAAGGTAAAGATACTGTTTTAGTTTGTTGAATTCCAGGGAATATTACCATCAAAGCCTAATGAATTGTTCAGCAAAACTGTTGATACTGGGCGCCTGGGTGGCCCAGTCCCTTGGGCCTCTGCCTTGGCTTAGGTCATGAGCCCCGGATCGCGCTCCCTGTTCTCGGGGAAGCCTGCTTCTCCCTCTCCAACTCCCCTTGCTTGTGTCCTTTCTCTTGCTGTGTCTCTCTCTGTCAAGTAAATACAATCTTTAAAAACAAAGACCAAAGTCCAAAAAACTGTTGATGTGATGGTAGGATTATTATATGCCAAAATAATTCACTCTTAGAGTATGAGTGAAGTTTTGTTTTCTTCCTAGCCTTTTCTCCAAGACATGGGGTTGAAGAGGAATGGTTATTATGACTAAATCTGTGTCAATATTAGTGCTTGACATTTTCATTTCTTATATAGTTCTTCACAGTTTTTCTGATACAATTCTCTATTTTTTTTGCCATCCTATCTGTATGAGATTAAGCTTATTCTAAGATCCTTTAGCATCTCTTAAAATGAGCTGTATAGGCACTGATATTTTTTCCTCTGACTTTGCTCAGGTTTGAGTTTCTGTGGTCTAGAACTCAATTATTAGTCCATCTTGTAATTTGGGCAGTCAGTTTTGTCTGACTCTTGGTTTCATCTCAGGTCATGATCTCGGGGGTCATGGGATTGTGCCCTGTGTCGGGCTCCATGCCCAGTGGGGAGTCACCTTGAGATTCTTGAGCTGTCTCTCAAATATAAATAAATCTTTAAAAATCTTTAAAAAATCTATGAGGCGCCTGGGTGGCTCAGTGGGTTAAAGCCTCTGCCTTTGGCTCAGGTCATGATTCCAGAGTCCTGGGGTTGAGCCCCACATTGCATCTGTCTCTCTGCTCAGTAGGGAGCCTGCTTCCTCCTCACTCTGCCTGCTTCTCTGCCTGCTTGTGATCTCTGTCAAAGAAATAAATAAAATATATTTTAAAAATCTTTTAAAAAATCTAAAAAAAAGAATGCATCACTTGCCTTCTACCCTTCTACCCATCACACCCTTCTACCCATGTCTGTGTTGGAGGGAACTACAATCTTAGCTCCCCAAACCTTCCAGGATCATAAAATCTGTGGGTTGAAGATCTACAAAAGGGATCTCATGCTTAATCAACAAGAGTAACACACAGGAGAAATTAGCAGGGGAGCTTTTAACTGTGTAGATGTGGTTAACAGATTCCCTTTCTCGTGACTTCTTACAAGTGACCTTATGTGGAAAGATTTCTTATCCATATTGAGTTTTTTTAATGATTTTTTTTTCTGAAGTTGTATACTTAGGCTATATGTCTTAAATATTTATAGCCCTTATTCTACCTGGCATTAATAATTAATGCTGGTGTTGATACTACTTGATAACAGCCATGATCAGTTTGGTAAGACATGAAGCAGAATCCAGTCTTTTGGGCTAAAACACACACCTGTGCTACTGGTAGCATGTGGAGAGGCGGAAGTGTTCTGTAACTGTTGTTTTCCTTCGCAACGAGCTAGTGGCGGATGCTGAGGAACCACGTGACCTGGCTGACCCTCCGGGAGGGAAGTGATGTAAAGTCACTTTACAAAAGCCGGTGTTGTCAGTCGTATGTAAATGGGGAAAGGAAGAGTTGAAACTGGAAAGTGGCTGTAGTTACTAGTGCAATAGCTGTTAAGCAGCTTTCCAAAAATCTTTGCAAGGCCAGGAAGCCATCCTCATGAGCACGCACACATCTGGTTGTGGGGCCGAGGGCGGCAGATAGTGCTAGAATCACATCTCTCCTCTCACCCCTAGTCCTCACTCCACTCGGGCTTTCTCAGCCTCCTCTCCCACGTTTAATCACAAAGTGCTACGTGTTAAAGGTACCGAGTAGCCTTTTTGTGTGACTAAATGTCTTTACCAGAGTTGACACCTTTTTGGAGATCTCTGAGATCTTGTCTTAACAGACTGACTCACTTGGGAGAAAAAGAGAAGTGAGAGGCACTTTGTTTTATGTTACAGTTCCTCAGTTTGGGTACAAGCAGAGGTGGTGATTACCACAGAATAAATACTGTGTTTGCATTATTTAATACAACTTCTCAGAATCCAGTCTTGTTTGATTTTTCTTTTAAGATAGGGGTGACTAGGGCACCTGGGGGGCTCAGTTGGTTAAGTGCCTGCCTTGGGCTCAGGTCATGGTCCCAGGGTCGTGGGATCAAGCCCCACGTTGGCTTTCTGCTCATTTGCTCTCTCTCACTCACCAATCTCTCAAATAAATAAATCTTAAAAAAGAGAAGATAGGGATGACTGAGTCAGTTTGAGATTTGAGAACAAGTAAACTTTTTGTGGCAGTCTTGCTGTTGCCCACCCTCCCTACAAAAATCCTAAATTCAGGTGTTCCCCAAAGTAGTTTTTGAATGGAAAATCATCCATGATAGATAAAAATGGTTTTCGAGTAAGAAAGTAAAATTGTACGAATTTCTAAGATTCTGAGAAAGAGTTTCTCAGATTTATTTATTTGACAGACAGAGATCACAGGTAGGCAGAGAGGCAGGCAGAGAGAGAGAGAGAGAGGAGGAAGCAGCCTCCCTGCCGAGCAGAGAGTCTGATGTGGGGCTCGATCCCAGGACCCAGGGAACATGACCTGAGCTGAAGGCAGAGGCTTTAACCCACTGAGCCACCCAGGTGCCCCTCATTTTAATAACCATTAAAATTGGTGATGTTGAGCAGAAGAAATTCTTACAACCCAATCTTTTGAATCTTGTCTCAGTTAAGAGGATGGTGCTTTGGAGGCATTAGTTTTTACACTTGCCTCTCCTGTTTGAACTCATAACCCCCAACATCAAGAGTCACCTGCTCTGTTGACAAAGCCCTTACCGACCTCCATTGCTGCGCTTCCGGTCCGGCAGCTTTCCAGACTGAAGCCACAATTTTGGTAAGAGTTTGCCAATTTTATAATATATAGCCTTCAGGGGCTTTGTTAGCTAATTTTAAAATTAAGAATTTTGCCTGAGCTTTAGACTCTTTTATTTATTTATTTATTTATTTATTTATTTATTTATTTATTTAAAGATTTTATTTATTTATTTGACAGAGAGAGATCACAAGTAGAGAGGCAGGCAGAGAGAGGGAGGGAAGCAGGCTCCCCTGCCGAGCAGAGAGCCCCATGCGGGACTCGATCCCAGGACCCTGAGATCATGACCTGAGCCGAAGGCAGCGACTTAACCCACTGAGCCACCCAGGCGCCCCTAGACTCTTTTAAAATATGTTTTTCTTTTTTAACATTTTTGTTTATTTTCTTCAAAATAACTTATGTATGTAACCACTGCATTTTGTTTAGGCCATTTTTAGATAAACAACAGGAAAGTTCTTGAGTTAGAACTACATTTTCTAAACTTTTCCTTAGCCTTTTTTTAAAGTCTGTAAACAATCTTTTACTTCTTTGGTAATATACTTAAGTGAATTTGAAAGTCTTAACTGAGTTCCTCCAAACTTGTAATTCTGTATTGTAGTTGGTATTCTTA
Organism: Enhydra lutris kenyoni; assembly: GCF_002288905.1. Classification (NCBI taxonomy): domain Eukaryota; kingdom Metazoa; phylum Chordata; class Mammalia; order Carnivora; family Mustelidae; genus Enhydra; species Enhydra lutris. The sequence continues at coordinate 16,367,582 of NW_019154119.1, forward strand.
TGTAATGTTTAGTTGATAATATCCGGGGGCTGTTTTTCAAGAACGCAAACATGACTGTGTCAGTTCCTTGCTTATACTTTGTAACTAGTGTCGTGTTGCCTAGATCAGTGCTTCTCAAACTTTGCACCTAGGCAGAAGAGTGGGAGCACCTGGCTGGTTAATCACTAACATTGAGTACTTAACATGCGGAAACTATACCATGCTTTCACATCCATTTATTGGTTTTATTCCCCAAACAAACCTGTAAGGTACAGGTATTAGTATCTTAAAATTTCTATGAGAATTTTATTTTCTTCCGTAATATTTTTCGTTACAAAACAATTTTTACTTACCATCAAGTAAAATCGATAGTCCAGAAAGATCTCTATCATATTTGACTTCTGTGACTTTTTTGTTTTAAGTAATCTCTACGCACAGTGCAGGGCTGGAACTCAAAACCCGGAGATCAGGGCTGCGTGCCACACTGACTGAGCCAGCCAGGCACCCCTCTTCTGCGACTTTTTATTCTTCTGCACGCCTTGTACAAATCCCTCAGTTTGAGAGGCACTAGCTCACTGGTTCAAGGGTACGTTTCTTTGAATAAAATAGAGAATGAAGACATAATTGCTAACCTGATTTTTTCAAATAATTCATTTGACATGACTGTCAGATTGCTCTGTGTGTTTCTAGACTGCTTTCTCTTGATCCCTGTACTTACCCTTATTTTGGATGAGCATTGCTCTGCAGAAGACACTGAAAATAGCCAGCCCTGCTCTGGGCCATGCTGGCTGACTTGTTCTGTGACTATGCTGTTCTTCATACTTGATGTCTTTCCCCAGTCTGAAGTGCCTGGCTGGCTCAGTCAGTAGAGCAGGTGACTCTTGATGTTGGGGGTTATGAGTTCAAACCCCATGTTAGGCTTGGAGTTTTTTTTATACACACACACACACACACACACACACACCCTAAAAAAAGATGACTGCACATCCCACTTTCAAACTGCTACAATCCTGCTCTCTCTTCTTAACAAGTCAGATATCCCTTCAGCGACAGCCTGTCTGCAGCAGCCATCACCAGCACAGCCAGATGCTCTCTCTGTGTCGCTTAGTCACATATCTCTTAATGCCTGGCATATGGTAATGGTGTACTTACCGCTTTTCTTACTAGACTGTGAGCTCTTTGAGGGCAAGAACTTTGTGTTTTCTTTATATCCCCTCTGGCAAATATAGCGCCTGGCCCCCAGCCAGTACCAAGAAATGCTTGAGTGGACGGGTGAATAGACTTGACTCTTTCTGTTTAGAGTTTGATGCATCCCTGACTCTACTATTGGAAACTGTGCCTTGCTATGAGCCAGAGCGTTCAACTCATGACAACCACATGGCCCCTGCTCTCAGCCCATGCTTCAAGTCCAAGGCGGTGTGGTTGTAGTTACTGTGGTAGTTAATGATTCAAATGCATATTGTTGTTCTTGTCTGTAATAAAATAGCTTTTTATTGGTACCTGATATTTTATCTTCTTTCTTTCAGGAATTGTTGGATAAGTATTTAATAGCCAATGCAACTAATCCAGAGAGTAAGGTCTTCTATCTGAAAATGAAGGGAGATTACTTCCGGTACCTTGCTGAAGTTGCATGTGGTGATGATCGAAAGCGTAAGTATATTTGATTTATGGGTGAAGTTGAAAATAAAAAAGGAAGGGAGGATAAGTGGGACACTGTAACAGTAATCTCTGTGTAATCTCTGGGCCCTCTGTAACTTTTTAAATATCTTGAAATCCTAAAAAAAAAAAAAATCTTGGAATCTTCGTAAAAGAAAATTAATAATGTTACCTTAATGTTCTGAAAAATAAAAACAGTCTCAATTTACATCATGTGCTGTTTTTGAAAAACTCAAAAGCTCTTTGATAATAATCTGCTAAGATATTGTTTAAAAGAGGCTTAATCTTGGCGGCCTAGGTGGCTTAGTTGGTTAAGCATCCTCAAGCATCCTACTCTTGATCTCAGCTCAGGTTACAGTCCTGAATTCAGGCCCTGCAATGGGCTCCACACTGGCATGGAGCCTACTTACAAAATAAAAGAGGTTTAATCTTTTATACCTTAGAATTTGGTTCAGCACTTTTGGGGGGGGGGGGTTCAGCATATTTTTGTCCCCTAGTCATTTGCATATGATTTGAGAGATTGTATTATAACATGGCCCTTTGTATCATTGTACCTTGAAACTTTTTTTTTTTTTTTTTTTTTTAATTTTGTTTATTTGACAGCGAGTACAAGTAGGGGGAGCAGCAGGCAGAGGCAGAGGGAGAGAGAGAAACAGTCTCCCCACCAAGCAAGGGGCCTGACGTGGGGCTCGATCCTAGGACCCTGGGATCATTACCTGAGCTGAGGGCAGACACTGAATGACTGAGCCACCCAGGCACCCATGTACCTTAAACTTAATTGGAAGTTATAATCAGAATAAAGAAACAGGATGTTGTACTTCTTCTGTTTGACACTGTTATTTATTAACTACTACCTACCTATTTCGAAGGATCATTACATGTACTGCGAATTTTATATAACCAAATTTCTGAGGAAGAGAGGTGAGATGAGAGTATTGCTGGTATATAATTTGTCATAGAAAATATAGATACAGGGAAGAGAATAACTTAATTGCTGGACTGGATTGTAAAAAGAAAATCAAAGTGATTTATTAGCAGTGGACTCCGTCTCCTGGAGTTAGCAGTAGCTGAGGTCCTGTTAAATATTGTGTATGTGCCTGCCCATACTTACCAAGTTCTAGGTAGAAGTTGCTCCTAATTCCTTATTTCCAGTAAGCTCATTATTCTTGTTTTTAATTTTGCCCCATCCAAAAAGAGTATGTACTCTCAAGGAGTTACCGTGGCTTCCTGCCCTCACAGAGGCACCAACAACAGCGGAACAGTTGCACCGCCCCAAATACCAGTGTGATTGTGAAGCTCCAGAGAAGACACTGTCGTATTCTGCTGTAATAAAATTTGTATGCTTAACTTACTGATGCATAATTTCTGTTGCCCTAAAGATAGCAAAGTTGAAAGTGACAGATATTTGCAAGTCATAGGGATGTCTCTGGAATACTGGGACCATAGTTCCGGCATTAATCTGATTTAACCTTCTCTGGCTCATTGGCATTTCTGTTCCTATCCATAGATACTCCAATAGTCTGGGACTCATAGATAGTCTATATTTACAGCCTAGGAGCTGAGACACCTTACTATTACTCATTATAGTATTTCCTTCTGTGCGAAACAGCAAGAACTCCTGACTAGGTGAGGGCTGTACCAGCTATATTTAGATCAATAAATATGCCATTTCGAGGGAAGAAAATGCACATATTCACACCATAAAAGGCTAACTTTACATTTCTGTTTGGTCAGTATTTCTAAAGCTGTAATGGGCCAGTGGTCTCATTGAGAAAACCTATTTACCCTTTTGAAAGCATGGGTGGTACAATCAGAGTAGTATTGGTCATACTTATTGAACAGTTTTTTCAGGAAGGTGACATTTTTATTAGGCCAATAAACCTCTGGTCAGAGTAGATTTTCTTCTTTATACTGACACTTTTATATGGCCTTTCACACAATACATCTTGATAGCAAGGATCAGTATTGTCTTCACAAATCACAAAAATAGAGATTTTGGTGGTGGTGATCTTTGTAAAGTGTTTCCGTTATTTTGAGAAGAGGTATTAGAGCCAAAATTTTTTTCCTAGCGTTCTTGAGATATTATTGACACGTATCAGTCAAATTATTTTTAAATTGATGCATTTCCAGTTAGTAAAATTAAAAGATACCAAAAAAGAAAATTGTTTTAGTCACAGATTTAGAAAAATCCGATTGAACTGTCTCATGTTGTTGGGTTTTTTTAAAAGCTGAAGCAAGCAACTTGTTAAACTAGTTTCTCAGTAACCCAGTTCAAGGTAATGTTTTGGTTTACTGCTATGCCTTTAAAAGAAGGCCACAGAAAAATCTAGCTCTGCATGAGTTAGTAGCATACTTTAAAGGTTAATACGCTCTATATATTCTTGACGGATATTTTCAGTATTGTGCTTTTATTTCCCCCCTTCGCAGAAACGATAGATAATTCCCAAGGAGCTTACCAAGAGGCTTTTGACATAAGCAAGAAAGAGATGCAGCCCACGCACCCGATCCGCCTGGGGCTGGCTCTTAACTTCTCTGTGTTTTACTATGAGATCCTTAATAACCCAGAGCTTGCCTGCACCCTGGCTAAAACGGTAAGTTTCAGGTCATTCTCATAAGTTCTTTCCCATACTGGTAAGATCATTATCATAAACTGGGAATCTTTGAAAATGATTCCATTGAATTTTGTTTTTAATTGATAGTAGAACATAAAGTGGATGTTTAGCTATTTTATAAAAATGGTTTGTAACCGTGATCAGTTGGTGTTGACACAGATACTGTTTACCGTGGGTGTTACGATTTTTCCCAGGCTTTTGATGAGGCCATCGCAGAGCTTGACACACTGAATGAAGATTCCTACAAAGACAGCACCCTCATCATGCAGTTGCTTAGAGACAACCTAACAGTGAGTTGTTCATTCTTTTTAATTTTATTTTCTTTTTAAGAAAAAAGGTATTTACATTTTACTTCAGTCTCCCTGTCTTTTGAGGTGGGTTGTGTAGGAGCTACACTCTCTCTTAGAAAATGAATATAGAGATACGCAAGCAAAAGTATTCAGTGCTTGTTAGTATATTGTATTGTTCTTCTGCGGGCGGATTTCCAAGTTGATTGGGCATTTTATCAGACCTAGCCCTTCCTGAGAAGGTACTAAGACTTTAGGAGCTCTTAATATTCCTCACTATATCACTGGAATGAAGATGTTGATAAATTATGTTAATATAGAAAGTTGTTGTGGTTGCAGTATTTTCTTCCTTTGGGTAAATTAGCTATAGCAAGTTAGGCACTATAAGCTTTCTAAAATCACGTTGAAGGGCCTGGTTTTAATAAACATTTATCTTGTGAAATCTACCTGATGTCTTACGGGCATTTGACCCGGAGTAACCCTTACCCTCCATTTACTGCACCTATCCCTCTAGGACAAAACCTGTTCCATTTAATTGTCTTTGTTTTCTTTTGTTTCTCTCCCTACTTCTTGGATGAGCAGATAATGAAGGGAAAAGTAATGGAGAAAAAAAAATAGAATTTCAACTTAACTTAGCTTCTTTTATTGGTGCAAATAAATTTGATATGTCAAAAATTTTAGACAACATGTGGCAGAGGGGACTGTACCTTTTAATGTGAGTGTGATTCTCCATGGCCTCAGTTTGGACCTTTATCTTTTGCTGGAAAGGATTTTTTTTTCTTAAGTTAGAATCGTATCTGTTCAACTTTGCTAAACAAGGAAATTGTGACACTTCATTCCCAGCCATTAGAATTCCCGGTGCTCGTGGGGTGACAGTAGAACGATGGGCATAAACCACTTCCATAGAAGAAAAGCACTGAGCCAGTACCCCTCGGGAATACCGTGGAGCTGCTGTCTCTCTTAACTGGCTTTGTTTTATTTTCTTACAGAGACAGCTCTTTAGCGATACTTGTTTTTGTTTTTGTTTTGTTTTATTTATTTTAGTACTTTAACAATAACTTAAAGATATATAAGACTCTAGCTTTTCTAGAATGCTGGAAATACCACTAGCCTCTGGGTGTTGCTGTTGGCTGTGGTCAGTAGCTGTTAATGATTACCTTCTTTCGCTTCATCGTTCCATCCTACAGTTGGAGAGTTGCTTGGAGATCAAATCCGTCTTAACATCCTGGCTAATTCAGGAATGCTTTGTGCATCTTCACGCCCACTGCTACTTTCTTCTGACTTCGTCACCTGCTGCCACTTAACCCTCGGCCAGAGGTGCAGTAGGTCTGCCCCTTTTTCCATACGGTGGCCTTTCAAATAATTTGGAAACTGTTATCATGACGGTGGTTCGCCCCCCCCTTAAAATTTTTTTTGCCTTATTCATCTCATAAATTATATTTCAGTAGTGCTTTCAGAAGAGCATTGGGCTGCTGCGGATGGAGAGAACGTTAAATTCTAAGGATATTGCCTTTTTTGTTGTTTTGAAATTACACTGTTAAAAGAGAGAAAGCTTGAAAAACGTACTCGAATAGTGTATGTTTGTGTGTCATTTGTAAATACATAGTGAAAGGTTTACAAAGATACACCTTTGGAGGAGGAGTTGGTGGTAGTTGAGATTTTGAGAAACCTTAACATCTGTTCTTAGTCACAGTCTCTGTTGTCTCGATAACGTTGTGATTTTTTTTCCTAGTTATGGACATCAGACAGTGCGGGAGAAGAATGTGACGCGGCAGAAGGGGCAGAAAACTAAATGCATACAGGGTGGTCATCCTTCGTCCCCTCAAGAAACCTTTTTACTCATCTCCATTCCTTATTCCATTTGGATTTCCTATAGCAAAGAACCCACTCACGTGTATGGAATCAACTGTTTATAGTCTTTTCACACCGCAGCTTTGGGAAAAACTCCATTCCTTGATTTTGTGTTTGTCTTGGCCTTCCTGGTGTGCAGTTACTGCTGTAGAAAAGTATTAATAGCTTCATTTCCTATAAACACAAGTAACTTCCAAACACTTCTCTAGAGGACTAAAAATGTATCTGGTATTGAAGTAATCTGAACCAGTTCTGCAAGTGACTGTGTTTTGTATTACTGTGAAAATATGAAAATGTAGTCATTACAATTTACAAAGTGTTCTACATAACTTCCTAATTTCTACATTCCCTCCCTCCCTCTTCAGGGGTTTCCTTTCCGTAAGCAACTTTTCCATGCTCTTAATGTATTTCTTTTTGGTAGGAATCCAGAAGTATTCGATTGAATGGAAAAGCATATGGCATTTCTGCGCTGGGGGTCACAAATTAAAATGCCTCCTGTATCATATATGATGGAGGTCTTGTGTATCTGTGACAACAGGAAGTTTCCTTATTCATTCTTCATTTGCTGCTGTTTAAGTTGACAACTTCCCTTCCCAATAAAAATTCACTTACACCTCCTGCCTTTGTAGTTCTGGTGTTCACTTTACTGTGTAATAGAAATAGCACGTTGCTGCAAGAATACAAGCATTGCTTTTGGCAAATGAAAGTGCATGTCATTTCTTACTACCCTAGAAAGGGGAAATCAAGTACACAAGTCCAGGTCTAAAACGTTAGTACTTTTCCAAGCAGATTTATGCACATACGAGAGGGCGTCCAGTTTGTCTAGTGCCTGTCGTGTAGAGAGTTGGACCACAATTGTGTGTTGCTGATCATTGACTGTAGTCCCAAAAAGGACTTGTGAAAATGTTATGCCCTGTGTAACAGCAGAGTAACGTAAAATAAAACTACATTTTATAAACCATTCACTATGGCTTTGTAACAGTTGCACACTCATTTTAAGGGGCAGATGAATTTACTACTTTATGAAGTTTATTGATAACTTCCCTTTTATCTTATGTAAACTGTGGTAATGATTTGTACCTGCATTGTGATCCACTTGTCTAGGGATGCCTGGAAATGTATAAAATTGGACTATATGTCTTAAGAGTTAGTGTTTTACCGTAGATCAGTAGTGCGGGCCTCAGATGTAAATGACACCTAGTTACGTGGTATAGGGAATAAAGTGGACATTTTGAAACTAGAAAAGTTAATTATGTGAATATGAGTGCTTTGGCTGGTGTTAGAAGTATGTTTCAGTGGGTATTCAAGCAGAATGCCAAAATTTGAGAGTATATTGCTTAGTTTTCAAGTAATTCAGTTTTTGTAAACATTGAGTTGTACCATTAGTGAGTTTCAGATAATTTTGGTTTTATAATATTACATGGGCTGTTACACTACCCTTTCTTAAGTGTTGTTCAGAGAATTTATTTTAAAGTCACAGCTTTATTTAAAGCTGTATAGCTTTATCTCCTAAAATGTGACCATGAAGAGAATTTAATGGGACTTGGGGGAATATCCATTTAAATATGGACTTCGGTCCCCAGAAATCTAAATCAGTAAGACTGCTTTTTAAATAAAAATTTCAGTGAACATAGGAAGAACATTGTGAATTAGAAGAAAGAATTATCACATCTTAACAAGTATTGGTAAATACTGTGTAATCACTGAGTTACCAAAGCAGCCTTCCTTCTTCGAGTTTTGTTTTTGTTTCTTTTTTTTTTTTTTTTTAAGATTTTATTTATGTATTTGAGAGAGCAGACATGAGCAGAGGGGGAGGGAAAAGCAGACTCCCCACTGAAGAGGGAGCCCGACGCAGGACTCCATCCCAGGACCCTGGGGTCATGACCTGAGCCAGAGGCAGATGCTTAACCAGTTGAGCCACCCAGGCGCCCCCAAAGTAGACCGCCTTCTTAAAAAGCAGATTATTCTCAGCATTTAGTCTCATTGAAATCTCTCCTTACTTTAGGAGAAAGTGGCATCTTTGAAAGGAGTGCAGCCTTGTGGTATCTCCTTTAACCCTCTGATTCTGGGACTTGCCTGCACTAGATGTAGAGGATGTTTGTAGATCACTGCTGAAAACTGAGTAGGAGAGAAAACACCTTTTCACAGGGGAAGGGAATACGTGAGCAAAGTTTCTGGTGGAGGGAAGGTTCAAAGTCGTGTTTGTATTTGAACTTTTTAAATTACTTTCAGACATCAGAAATGTTAAATGTTAACACCCATTTTGTAGTTCAAGTTTAATTGGCAGGGTGTTTTTTTTTTTTTAATGTCCTTTCGGTTTTAATAACAAAATAATTTTGGGGGGGGGATTTCATTCTGACATTGACTATCCAAAATAGAAGCATTTGGAGTTTCTGTTCCAACATACAGTGTGAGCTATGATTTGTTGGTTTTAGATTGGAAAAGAAAAACTTTTTGGTTGTGGGGGCAGAATTGGCCAAATATATGTAGGTATATAACTTTAAATATTTATCAGTAGAGATTGTTCCCTTGGTTTTTTAAAATCATGAAAAACCCTCTAAGGGAGCTGTGTAAAAATTCTAGTAGAAGAGCAAAATAATTTGAGAAAATCAGAACTGTAATTTTTAAACACACTGATTTTTATGGAGTTGAGCCAAACATTGAAAAACATTTGAGGCCTATGACAGGCATGGACATGTGATTGTTACTGTCACATTGTGAGCTGGATTTTATTTGGACTGATTATTGGTGAGTGCCATCTGAATGTATTAAAACTAACACTTAGGCTTACCATCATTCTTTACATAGTTTAGGAAGATTTTCACTTTAAAGTGGTGAAGGCAGTTACGCTGTATGTTTTCTTCTGACGTGCATCTGTTGTCTTCCCTTCTCAGTTTGTATTTGATGAGCTTGGCAAGAGGTCAGGTAGCATGTATGCACGCCGTGTGTAGTACTGTGGGATTTTGAGGACATTGCAGTTAAGTTCCAATAGAAACCACAGTGAACTTTTTTGGATCCCTTCAGCGGGAGCTAAGGGAACCCACAGTACCTGAAGACACGAAGATCGTCATCATCATCGTGAAATCAATTTGAAGCAGACTTGCCATTTACTGCTTATCCACATTTTACTTGTCAGTGACTATATGCCTTCATAACTGAGGTTTTGAAGGGAGTAAGTAGTAATAAATACCCAGAGAAGAAAGCTGGAGGATTCCTCTTCACTTTAAAATTATAGCTCCTGGAGCATTTCCGTAAATGTTCCAGCCCTTTTGCCTTACAGGGAACCAATATTGACTGAGTAGATTCCGGCACCTGGTCAAGTGCCGTGCACATTCATAGTTAATCCTGTCAACCGCCCTGCCAAGTGCATTTCCCCTTGACTGATGGGACATCTGATCAGAAAAAAATGAGATTATTTGTCCAAAATTATGTGTCTTTATTAAGTGGTAGACCTAGAGTTTGAACGCAGATGCCATACCAAGTTCATCTCATGCCACTGTTCTGCTCTAGGTGCTTCGGTTTGCAGAGTGAATAAATGTTTATCCTCCTATCATATTTGGAAGGTTGGGGATTTTTTTGTTTTTGTTTTACCTCTTCCTCAACTCCCCCCAGTCCCCTTAATCTGTCAGTTTTGCCCTTTGAGTAAACTTCAGAAGCAGCTCGAGAAATTGTAGGATATGTTAGACCTAACTCATGGTATGGAAACATCCAGAAAGACCAACTGACTTACTGAGGGCCCAGCAACTAGCTAATGTTTGGCCTGAAACTAGACAGAAGAACTAGATGCAAATAAGCAAATTCTCCGTAATTCTGTACTGGCTAGGTTGAAAAGGATTTTCAATGAAAATTACTCTCTTCTGGTCACTCAGATTTAGAAAATGAAGGCTTTAATGTACGTTTCTCTGACTTATTTTTTAAGGTGTGAGCCCTTTGACAATCTTCAGAAAAGTAAGGAAATAACATTCATTGCCAAGCATTATTTGTCAAATTTACGGTTTACATATGTTGTTTGTTGTGTGTGCTTCCCGTTGAAGGCCCTTACTCGGTGCGTACAGTGGGAGGGCCATCAGGCCGTTCCAGCCCAGCCTTCCGCTCATGCTGCTACGTGTGGTCTGGGGCCAGCATATTGAGGCCTGACTTTCCCGTCTCAATAGTTTGTTTCTTAAGCAGCTTAACAGATAAAACTCTGTTTCATGAAATTTGGAGGTTAGATTTTTCTCCTGATTTATGGAGGAGAAAATTGAAGCACAGACGCCAGGCGAGGTAGTGGTGTCAGGATTTGAAATTGAGTAGCCTGCTTTCAAGTTGGTACTCAGCTCCTGCACTACCTTGCCCTTATTGGAGTTTAAACCAATGACAGTAGATTACTACTTATATCATGTTTTAGATGATATCCAGGTGGTGGATCGTGGGAACTTTGTCACTGGCAAGTTTGTTTGTTTGTTTTTCTTTTTTCTTTTTTAAGGGTGGAAAATAGGGTGCCTGGTTGTCTCAGTAGGTAGATCGTTGGACTTTTGATGTTGGGGTTTTAAATTAAAACCCACCTTGGGGCACCTGGGTGGCTCAGTGGGTTAATCCTCTGCTTTTGGCTCAGGTCATGATCCTAGCGTCCCGGGATCAAGCCCCAAATGTCCTGGGATCCAGCCGCTTCCCTCTCACTCTCTGCCTGCTTCTCTGCCTACTTGTGACCTCTCTCTCTTTGTGTCAAATAAATAAAATCTTTAAAAATAATACTAATAGGGACGCCTGGGTGGCTCAGTTGGTTGGACGACTGCCTTCCTCAGGCCATGATCCTGGAGTTCCAGGATCGAGTCCCGCATCGGGCTCCCGGCTCCGCGGGGAGTCTGCTTCTCTCTCTGACCTTCTCCTCACTCATGCTCTCTCTCACTGTCTCTCTCTCAAATAAATAAATAAAATCTTTAAAAAAAATAATACTAATAAATTCAAGCCCACCACTGGGTGTAAAGATTACTTTACAAAAAAAAAGTCTTTGGGAGGGGCTGGGGTGGCTCAGTCAGTTAAGCATCTGCCTTTGGCTCAGGTTGGTATCCCAGGACTCGGATCCAGCCCTAAGTCTAGGTCCCTGCTCAGCAGGGAGTCTGCTTCTCCCTCCCCCTCTATTCTCCGCCTCCCAAGTCATGCTCGCGCGCGTGCCTGTGCGCACTTGCACTCTCTCGTGAATAAATAAAATCTTACTTAAAAAAAATCGTTGGGATGCCTAGTTGGCTTAGTTGGTACAGCATGTGACTCTTGATCTTGGGGTCGTGAGTTCAAGCCTCATGCTGGGTATAGAGCTTACACTAAAATAATAGGATAGAAGATACATGACATGTTAATAAGGGTAATAGTTTGTAAAATCAGTTTATGTAAACAGTGGATTATGTAAAATTGATTTCAAATGAGTTTGGAAACCATGTCTTTTAAGTGATCTTACAGGGTTTTTTTTGTAATCCATGCCCTTGGACTATAAATTCATAATTTTCCTGTAGTGAATAATACCAGTTTTTAAGAGTTGGTCCCTTCCATTTACAGCATTGTGATCACGGCAACACTTTCTACTTTAGAATGTGCTGAGCAATGAGTCCCTTAATGCCCTTTAGAAAAAAGAGGATACCCCCTGTTTTGAAAGTGATGCTTTTATTCCACATTACGTGAATGATTATGGAAAGCTTAATTCTTCTATCTTTCCTTTGTCCTCAGACACTGTTTCTGCAACATGTCACAGCCTTGGCCTGAGATTCCCAAGGAAGTACTTAGTCGCTGGAAGGAGGGCAGAGTTAGCATTCACTCCACTAGCAAAGAGGCTTATCCAGGGCTTTCCTGCGATACGAATTACTAAGTGCAATCCCTTCGAAACTCCGGGTTGAGCTCTGAGTTAAAAAAAAAAAGTCCAAGAGGTCTTACTACTTTAGGCCCTTTATTTCTTTTGTGTGAGCTGGAATACAGCTGTTTAGGGATATCTGGGGTTCTTACTCAAATGCTTATCAAAAGGGTTAAGTACTATAATTTGAACTAAAGGTTTAGTAATTTCCTTGCTAATTCAGACATAAAATTACATGCTCTAGGCTCATCTGTTTGAGATGCTGGGTTGTGGGAGGCTGGCTTCGTTCTCTGCTTTGCTAGGGCATTTGCTCTGCTTTTGCTTGTGATAATGTGGATAGCTGTCACTGTCACCTTGGCTATTTAGAAATGCCCTGTTGTTATTAATAGATACTTAACTATATATACAAAAATCAGTTTTCTGGGGCGCCTGGGTGGCTCAGTGGGTTAAGCCACTGCCTTCGGCTCAGGTCATGATCTCAGGATCCTGGGATCGAGCCCCGCATCGGGCTCTCTGCTCAGCGGGGAGCCTGCTTCCTCCTCTCTCTCTGCCTGCCTCTCTGCCTACTTGTGATCTCTCTCTCTCTGTCAAATAAATAAAATCTTTGGGGAAAAAAAATCCGTTTTCTTTCTGTGACAGCCTACCGTTGTTTCCTAGATGTCATTGGTGAAAACGTGAAGAGGTTGTTTAAAGCCAACTGAAATTTAACTTAACCGCGACGCCGATGTAGAATAATTAAGGAATTAAGCCTATTCAGTGAAACTCAGGTTAACCTCATTTCTGAGTATGCGTAGCTGTGTATCCTGGAAGTTGGCGTTTATTGTAAAAATAAACCTATCATTCAGGGTGCCTGGGTGGCTCAGATGGTTAAGCATCTGCCTTCAGCTCAGGTCATGATCCCAGGATCCTGGGATCGAGTCCCACGTCATGCCCCCTGCTCCCTGGGGAGCCTGCTTCTCCCCTCTGCCTCCCTCTCTCTCTCTGTCTCTCATGAATAAATAATAAAATCTTAAAAAAAAAAAATGTGCCATTCATTCAATAATACTCTCTGACTTGAAGAACTCAGACACCCGGCAGAGACTAGACCTCCTGTTTCTCATTTTCAGCCGACATCACAAGGGTGTTTTTTAAGCGTCTGGACTTAGTACTTTGCTCTCTTTCTCCATCCTAGACCTGAGGGTCTTCAGAGAAGGCCTTGTGTTTTAGCCATTTTGTCCTTGACAGATGGGTGTTCTTTCAGCTATTCTGGAACTTGATACGAACCTTGGAGGATTCACCGCGAAGATTTCTGAAGACTTGTGTTCTCCGATTGCTGGCAACCCGGCAACTTCAGAGCTAGGACAATGAATGGGACCAGATTATTAACTCCTCTAAGACTTGTCTGTTCCCACAGTTGCATAATAAGAAAGACAGTGTGCCCTAAGTGGAAAGAGTAGCAGCCTAGAAGTCAAACGGTCTAACTAACATGTTCATTCAGCCGTTCATCCATTCACTATTGAATACCTACTATGAGCCAAGGACTGTACTGGGTCCTAGAACTTGCAGCTCTGCCCCCCTCCGGTTGTAGGCTTAATCTCGCTCAGCTTCAGTTTTCTTACCAATGAAAGGTAGACACCTGTTCTGCCCGTGAGCCTATATGTGTATTTCCAAGGGTAAAGGATTGTGGAATATATGTATGTGCAACACTTACATGGGACAGAAGCCTAATTTCAGAATTGGAAAGATCTAATAAAATGAAAACAGTCTTGTGGTTCAGAAAATCAACCACACTTTGAACAGAACTATTGCCCTAGATTTTCAAGGACATAGACACAAAAAGAAAATGACAGTGTAAATTGGGAATGCAAAGTTTAAAAAAAAAATTAAGCAATAGTTTTTCTTCTAATTAGCATTCTCTGATGGAATAAAATGGGGAGAGGTCATTGTGTTAAAATTAGAAAAATCAAGACCCAGAGAGTAGGCATGTATAGAAATGCCTTCCTTTCTCAAGAGTTAACTGATAAGTGATTGATGGTGCCTCCAGGTCGTAATTACCAACTTCAGGCATCCAGAGTACCTGCAGGGCGTGCTGAAACAGTTTTGATTCAGTGGGTGTGGGGGAAATAATGTGCATTTGTAACAAATTCCAAAGTGGTGCTGATGCTGGTCAGGACTTAGTAATTCTGAACCATTGCTTTAAGGAAGCTCGAACAATTATTTAACACCAGGGAAGTGCAAAGGTAACAGGATTCTGGGCGGAGCAGGACATTTGAGATCTGTGCTCCCCTGAAGCTGATGAATGAGAGGGTCGTCCTTTCAGCAACTGAAATCGATTGGGATGTATAAGCAGAAGAGCACCAGAGACTGGATAATTATGTCTCGGCCCCCAGTCATTGCCCAGGTCAACAGTTTTTTATTAAAAGTAAAAGTAAAATACAGCTTTACTCTTACCCTCACCAAGCAGATTTCATGATACAACAATATGTTGAAAACTTAGTGGCTTTATCCTTAAGAACACCGGTAAGGAAGCCAGGGATCTGGGTGCTGGGTGAGGCCAGAGGTCTGTATTAGGTGTTAGTGGGAGATTAGTGTTGATGGGAGATTACCCCCAAGCTTGAGGCAGGAAGCCAGGGATGTATCTCAGCAATGGGCAGGAGGCCTAGAAACTTGTTAGGGCATCGTGTAAGCTGACTAATGGTTCTGTGGGTCACCAGGGTCAAACTGGGGGCCCAATATTCCTGTTAGAAGTAGAGCACTTGAGTTCCTCTATGCGTATTCACCAATCCCTCCTGCTTCTCTTTTTTAAAAGACCTAAAAGAAGAACTAATATGTAGGCATATAGTGTTGTGTTCACATATTTCATTTGCTTTTTAAGGTGCAGGGCTATAGTAAAAGGATTAGAAAGCTCTATCAGGCTGGACCACAGGTGTTTCCTGTAGGGGGACAGAGATCCCGAAGTGAGCTCTGCAAATTTTGCTAAAGTTTCTAATAGATGAAATAATGAGAACGTTGCTCACCTGGTATGTTTCCAGTCCTGTGTTTGGCAATAGGATTTGATTATCTAAAAGGGCTGGCTTCACTTCTCAAGTGTATGGTCTGAGGGGATGTGTGTAATGAACACCTGGGACACCAAAAACCCAAAACAATGTCGCTCGTAGTGGCTCAGTAGATCTCCATAAATGGAATGTGTGGAGTGTGCTAGCAGAAATGGCTTGAGTTTGGGCATGGGACATGAGTGCAGCCTGCAGAAGTGTGGAAAAGTAGGCTGATCTCCATATTATAGTATGCTGGTCAGAATGTTTTACCACCTGCTAATAGAGGTCTTGAACTTATGCCAAATTCTTCAGGTGTTTGTTATGAAGGTGAAGTCAAATGGCTCTGAATTTCAATCTTGCGACCTTGGGTGAGTCACTACCTCATATGTAAGATAGGGATAATGCTTCAAAGGATTGCTAGAGGATTAGATGCAGTAATTTATGTATTTTGCATGCAATCAATATTTGATTATGACATGCCAGACGTTTTCCCAGATGAACAGAACAACAAGGACCTGGTTTAGGCAATAGTAGGAATCTGGTAGATGTCTCCATAATGTACTGTGTTTCATGCCACTATATCATTTTGCTTTAATTCTCTATTTTTTAAAAAAGATTATTTATTTATTTATTTGACAGAGATCCCAAGTAGGCAGAGAGGCAGGCAGAGAGAGAGGGAGGGAAGCAGGCTCCCTGCTGAGCAGAGAGCCCGATGCGGGGCTCGATCCCAGGACCCTGGGATCATGACCTGAGCTGAAGGCAGAGGTTTTAACCCACTGAGCCACCCAGGTGCCCCTAACTTTCTCTTCTTAAGAATCTTTTTTTTTTTTTTAAAGATTTTATTTATTTGTTTGACAGAGATCACAAGTAGGCAGAGAGGCAGGCAGAGAGAGGGGAAGGGAAGCAGGCTCCCAGCCGAGCAGAGAGCCCGATGCGGGGCTCGATCCCAGGACCCTGAGATCATGACCTGAGCTGAAGGCAGAGACTTTAACCCACTGAGCCACCCAGGAGCCCCAAGAAGAATCTCAAGGGCAAATATCCCCCTACCTCTCCAGGAGCTGAGAGCTCCTAACTGTATAAAGAGAACATTGTACCCTCTTGCGTCTCCCAAAACTCATTTTAATTTTGCGTAAAGCACTTAACTTTGCCCTGTTACTAAGGCATCAGAGGTGACAACTAGTGAATAATTGGCCTTCCAGATGTTCTTTTTGCATATATCGTGCTGTGTAGATGTCCCTGTTACTACCAGTGTTAGACTGCACGCTCGTCCTACAGTTGGTAATCAAAACCTAACTCATCTCAGCTGGGGCCCAATTTTAGGAATCATCTAAAGAGTTAACCATTATTTAAACGACAGAGCCCCCAGACTGGAGATCAGAGGCCTGAGCTATTATTCCTGCTATTAACTTTCTGGGGACTTTGAGAAAATCCCTAGATTTTCTCTTTCTGGAGCCTCTTTCTGGAAGTTTCAGGAAGGCTTAGGGATTCTATGAAGATGTTTCGTGAGTATTTCAGATCCAAAGGCTCTGCTTTGGTCTATATAAAATGGATTTTTGCATTGTTTCTGCAAAAGGTTCCTTTTGGGGAGAGAGTCCTATAGCTAAAAGTAACAACAATCCAAAATTAGAGGGGGGCTTGAAAACATCACTGAACTAGATGACAACCATGGCCCCTTGTATATTTAAAAATCACATCCATGTCATTAACTGGAGGTTTGTTTTTTTAGTTTTCTGTTTGCTTGTTTTTTAAGTACTCTCCACTCCCAACATGTGGCCAGGTGCCCCATTACCTGGAATTTTTTTTTTTTTAATAGAGAAGACAGAATCTTTTTTTTTTTTTAATTTTTCAAGATTTATTTTAGAGAGAGCAGTGGGAGGGGCAGAGGGAGAATGAGAATCCTGAAGCAGATTCCTCACTGAGCATGGAGCCTGACACAGAGCTGGATCCCAAGACCATGACCTGAGCCAAAATCTAGAGCCAGACACTCAACTCACTGAGCCACCCGGGCGCCCCTACCTAGAATTTTTTTTTTAAGTTTTTAAAATTTATTTGAGAGAAAGAGAGATCACAAGTAGGCAGAGAGGCAGGCAGAGAGAGAGGAGAAAGCAGTCTCCCTGCCGAGCAGGGAGCCTGATGTGGGGCTCGATCCCAGGACCCTGAGATCATGACCCAAGCCAAAGGCAGAGGCTTAACCCACTGAGCCACCCATCTACCTAGAATTTTTAATGGATACCTGCTTTGAAATGATTTCTAGAATAATGCAGACTGTAAATAAGTCAATATATAACTAGATTGTCATACTGATGAAGTATTAAGGGCTGTACATGATGCCGGAAATACGCCAGTGTTGTAATGCAGAATGAATTTACTTACCTGGTCTACATTGCCTCTGAGTAAGCTAATAAATAAAAGGTAATGTTCCCCCACCCACCCACCCCTGCAAGTCTGTTAATGTTCTGGCTCTTTGGTGTGATGCGTCTCTCAGAAGCAAAGTACAGGACTGCGCAGTGACCACGTAGATCAGAATTAAGGAATTACCACACTGGAGACGCCTGGGTGACTCAGTTGGTTAAGCGTCTGCCTTTGGCTCAGGTCATGATCCTGGGGTCCTGGGATTGAGTCCCGCATCATGCTCCCAGGAGCCTGCTTCTCCCTCTGCTTGTGCTCTGTCTCTCTCTCTGTCTCAAATAAAAATAAAATCTTAAAAACAAAAATAGAAAAGGAATTCCCACACTGGAGAGAAGCACTACTAGACCAACAGTTCTCGCTGGTTTTCATGGACAATCTGAATGGCATGAAAGCAAGAGTGCTTCTTTCTGTTATCTAGATTCTACAATGGTTCTATAAGCATAGCTCGCTGATCAAGATCCCAGACCCTGACCTCTTGGCTCCCTGCAGTGATGCCATGGTCAGATGTGTGCACTGTGCACTGCCCAACTCAGGAAACCATTCACATGGAGTGTTACCACCTTAGAGCAAGGAGTCAGCGGCACAGACCCCCAGCCCTGTGACCTCTTTCTCCTAAACCACATGTTGGATAAAAAAATCTGCTTTTGTATAAAAAGGACAGATTCATTCCTAATCAGCCAGAACTCGCCGAGCCTAAATTTGTTTCTCTCTTTAATAAACTTTAATTGAGCACCAACTGTGCATGGGCCTCCTCTCCTCTGCCCCTCAGCTGACATGGTTTATGGAAAATCATTGAGTTATTTTAAAGGTGTAAAAAGCCCTCTCCTAAGATCTTGACACTTCTCATTCAGGACCTACTTACCTCCAGCTTTGCTGCTTTCCTCTTAGTCTCCTGCTGCCCGATGTCTGGGTTATCTTAGGACTCACAAGTCACTCTACCAGCAGGCTAGCCAGGGGGAGGGAAGGGGCAGGAGGCCAGGCACACAACTACTTCTTAGGACCTTTGGCAAGTGGGTGAGGAGATTAAATTGCTGGGCTAGGTCAAAAAATGTGGGAGTTTGTTGTGAATTGTATTGTTTACCCTCAAGCAAGAATCAACTGGAATTTTCCCAAAAGCAAAGAACAAATCATTCAAGACTGTTAACCAGTTATTTTAGTTTCTGGGAACAGATTCATGAACCAAGGTTCCTTAAATGGAGTCAGTCCCCATGCCCACTAAACTCGTTTTCTCTGAACGGTGTATAGACAAGGACAGGGACAGCTTTCCCCCAACTGGGAACAGAAGCAAAGAGCTTGGGTCCATATGGCACAGGTGACCTGGCCTCAGGGATTCTTAGAGAGCATGGAATCAGTTGTACAATGATGATTAAGTCACAAGAGCTTTACTGTTAAAATTTAGAAGAAGACAGGGAGGAGTAGAAGAAAATGTAAATTTATTCTCTTCATTGGGGCTACCCGTCACTGTCACCATCCTTCTGTCTAAATGGCTTTGAAAGACCAAATATTTGCGTAATGTATGGCTTTTTTGTTTCTCCTTTGATCATGCTGCCACTCCAACAAATTGCTTCCAAACGCTACAGTTATTTTCCTGTATCCCTCCCAGACAACACAGGCCTCTCATTTAAACCCTATGAGGCTGGTTAACTCCCTGTTTTATATTTTTTTACGATTTTTATTTGAAAGAGAGAGAATACATGTACACACGAGACAGAGAAAGAGAGAGAAGCAGCCTCCCCGCTGAGCAGGGAGCCCCACATGGGCTCAATCTTAGGACCCCTGGATCATGACCTGAGCCAAAGGCAGATGCTTAACCCACTGAGCCACCCAGGCGACCCTTAACTCCCTGTTTTTTAAACACGAGGTGACTTGTCCAATTGCCAAATGTTCAAGCCCAGACTGTGTGGCTGCAAAGTCCATACCCTCCTTTCTTAGCCATAATAAAATCGTCAAAGAACAGAGCAGAAACTAGAGGTAAAGTGTAAATTATGGTATAACAAAGGATGAGACATAGCTCCCGGACCAGACAACATTTGTCCTTCTGCATCTTTTGATAGGAGGGCTGCCATGGTTGGAAATGACACAGTATTTAGAAAAACCCTGGGGGGAAATACTGAATAATGTTGAAATTAATTAAATCTGCATGAAAGCTTCACTTGGGTTTGGATTAGGGGACTGACTAATTCTCATGGTTTGGTAGATACTTTGTGTCCAGCAGAAAAATGTCTCCTAAACTCCCCTGGTTAACTGTTCTCTGCCTACTCTTTTTCAGTTACCATGGAATCTTCCAAAGGTGAAAAGTACTGAAAAATGGTCAAGGAGATCTGGAATCTACAGCAGTATCTTAAGTTGGCCACTGAAGGGTAGTTAAGTTTTTTTGTTGGTTTTTTTTTTTTAAGATTTTATTTATTTATTTATTTGACACAAAGAGAGATCACAAGTAGGCAGAGAGGCAGGCAGAGAGAGAAGGGGGAAGCTGGCTCCCTGCTGAGCAGAGATCCTGAGGCTGGGGCTCGATCCCAGGACCCTGAGACCATGACCCAAGGTGAAGGCAGAGGCTTAACCCCCTAAGCCACCCAGGGGCCCCAAGGGTAGTTAAGTTTTTGATGGCCAGAAATACGTTCTGGGCAAGAGGAATTTCAGAAGAAAAGGTGAAAAGGGGAGGAGACATCCCCACCCCCACCCCCGGTGTTCCATGGAGGTCTGTGTAACAAATAATCACAAACTGGGTGGCTCAAAACAACAGAAATTTATTCTCTCACAGTCCAGTAGGCCAGAAGTCCAAAATCAAGGTGCTGGCAGAGCCATTTTCCCTCTGAAGGCTCTAGAAGAGAATCCTTCCCTGCCCCTTCCTGGCCTCTGGTAGTTGTGGGCAACCCTTGACATCCTTGGCTTGGGGCTGCATCACTCCAACTCTTTTTTTTTTTTTTTTTTTTTTAAGTAAGTGCTGCTCAATATGGGGCTCAAACTCATGACCCCAAGATCAAGAACTGCATGTTCCGCTCTGAGCCAGCCAGGTCCCCCTATTCACAACTCTGCCTCTCCATCATCATATGGTGTGTGTGTCTCTCTGTGTGTGTGCACGTGTGTGTGTGTGGCTTCTCTTTCACATGAGCTCTAGTCATGGGACTTGGGGCCCACCCTAATCCAGCATGACCTCATCTCAGCTTGATTACATCTGCAAAGATGTTATTTTCAAATAAGGTCACATTTGTAAATTCTGGGGGTTAGGACTTGAACATATCTTTTTGGGAGGACACAGTACTACCCACTACAAGCATTAAATTACTTAATTTGCTTGATTAAAATGGGGAAATTGAGACATCTGGCTGTATGTCAGATAACTTACTCATTTATTTAATAAACACCGTTGAAGTGTGGAGATGCCTCAAGAAATTAAAAATAGAGCTTCCCTATGGCCCTTCTTTTCACTACATCTGTATCTTTGGGGTAAATACCCAGTAGTGCAATTGCAGGGTCATAGGGAAGCTCTATTTTTAATTTCTTGAGGCATCTCCACACTTCAACGGTGTTTATTAAATAAATGAGTAAGTTATCTATGGTTTCGCTTACTTGTGGAGCATAACAAATAGCGTGGAGGACGAGGGGAGATGGAGAGGAGAAGGGAGTTGAGGGAAATTGGAAGGGGAGGTGAACCATGAGAGACTATGGACTCTGAAAAACAATCTGAGGGGTTTGAAGGGGCGGGGGGGGGGGGGGAAGATTGGGGGAGCCAGGTGGTGGGTATTGGAGAGGGCACGGATTGCATGGCGCACTGGGTGTGGTACAAAAACAATGAATACTGTTCCGCTGAAAATAAATAAAAGAATTAAAAAAAAATAAACACCGTTGACTTCCTTATGCATAGCAGGGTTACTTGCTATCGAAGGCAGCAGGGTCCTTCCCTTTGGAGCTTTCACTCTGATGGAGAAAAGTGAGATACTGTCAGTAGACAACAAGGCAGTTAAAACAGATGGACAGTAAGGGCACCCGGGTGGCTCAGTTGATTAAGCCTCCAACAGTTCAGCTCAGGTTTTGATCTCAAGGTCATGAGTTCAAGTCCTACGTTGGGCCACTGCTGGGCCTGGAGCCTACTTAAAAAAAAGAAAAAAAAACCAAATGGATGATGAAAGAAGTAAGAAACAGGCCATGAGGAGAAGACATTTAGCCGGCCCAACCTAGTTAAGTTGGGGTGTCGGCAGGGAGCAAGCGGAGGCAAGAAAGTAACATCGGAAGCTATTAGAGCAGTGCAGAGGGGAGGTAGTGAGGGATCACACTGGACAATTTCCTTGAAAACCAATTAAGCAAATTAACTCGTGCTTCTCTACAGAATGAACTATTTAGAAACAGTTTATGAAACCTAAAGAGTAAAACAGTGTTACTGGGACACTGAGGGTATCTGGCTGGCTCAGTTGGAAGAACATGGGACTCTTGATTGATCTCAGGATCATGAGTTCGAGATTACTGCAAAAAAAAAAAAAAAGTCAATGTAACTAAATGCAGCGTGGTATCCTGAGTTGGATTGGGAAACACAGAAAGATTATGAGTAGCCAAACTGTGTGATCCAATTAGGCTTGCTAGGTCCTTGGAGGGGGTAACAGAGAGTGATTTGGGTAAGGAATTTTCCTTTGGGGTGATTAAAATGTTCTGGAACCAGATAGTGGTGAAGGTTGGACAAACACTATGAATGTACTGTCACTAATGGTAAATTTTGTTATGTGTTTTATCACTGTTTTGAAAGGCCACAAAAAGACATATCTTAAAAATTATGAAATCTGGCATTAACTGTTTAGTTTTGACAAATACTATGATTATGTTAGATGTGAACATTAGGGGAGGCTGGGTGATGAGTGTGTGGGAACTGTGCATGAACTTTGCTACTTTTCTGTAAATCTAAAATTATTCCAAAATGAAAATTGTTTTAAAAAATATGAAAAAAATGCATGTGTCCAGTTTTTTTTTTTTTAAGATATCACATTGTGCGTGTTTCTGTTTCTACGCATCTTTCATCTTCTGAAATATAAGTCCCTTTGAGGGCAAATGTACAATGTGGGTCTCTTTGGTATCATTTTCCCCCCAGCTTTACTGAAGTATAATTGACAAATAAAAATTGTGTATATTTAAGATGTACAACGTGATGATTTGATATACCTACACATTGTGAAATAATTTGCACAATCAAGCTATTTAATACGTCTGCTACCTCACATAGTCACCATTTGTGTGTGTATAGTAAGAACACTTACTCTCAGCAAATTTCAAGTATAGAATACAGTATCATTAACTATAGTCACCATACGGTACATTAGATCCCCAGAACTTACTCAGGGTGGCTCAGCTGGTTGAGCGTCTGGCCCTGGATTTTGGCTCAGGTCATGATCTTAGGGTCCTGAGACTGGGCCCGTGTTGGGCTCTGTGCTCAGTGGAAAGTCTGCTGGATATTCTCTCTCCCTTTCCCTCTGCCCCTCCTCCTGTTCATGTGCTCTCTCTCTCTCTAAATAAATCTTTTTTTTTTTTTAAAGATTTTATTTATTCATTTGATGGACAGAGATCACAAGTAGGCAGAGAGGCAGGCAGAGAGAGAGAAGGAAGCAGGCTCCCCGCTGAGCAGAGAGCCCGATGCGGGGATCGATCCCAGGACCCTGGGACCATGACCTGAGCCGAAAGCAGAGGCTTTAACCCACTGAGCCACCCAGGCGCCCCCTCTCTAAATAAATCTTAAAAAAACAACAAAACCTGAAAGTTCGTGCCTTTGATCAACATGTCCCATTCCCACCCCTCCCAACCCAGCACCTGGCAACCACCATTCCTACCCTCTGCTTCTTTACCTTTTGAAAATTACACATCTTGGGATGCCAGGGTCGCGCAGTCAGTTAAGCATCTGCCTTTGCCTCAGGTCATGTTCTCAGGGACTAAGTCCACTAAGATGTGGAACTAAGTCCCACATTGGGCTCCCACTCAGTGTGGAGCCTGATTCTCCCTCTGCCTGCTGTTCCCCCTGCTTGTTCTCGCTCTCTCTCTCTCTGACAAATAAATAAAATCTTAAAAAAACTTTTTTAAAGATAAAAAAATAAAAATTATACAACTGAGTGGCTTTATACATGTAAAGTGTCTGTCTTTCTGTGTCTGATTTATTTCACCTAGCTTAATGTCCTCCAATTTCATTCATGTTGTTGCAAATGGCAGGATTTCCTTTTTTAAGGCTGAATAATATTCCGCTGTAGGTCTGTACCACGTTTTCTTTATCCATCTCTCCGTGAACATGTTGTTTCTGTATCTTGGCTATTGTAAACAATGCTGCAATGAACATGACAGTCTTCGAGATAATGATTTCATTAACTTTGGGGATATTATTCTTAAAATACTAGTAGAATTGCCAGAGTTTAAACATCCAGCAAATGGAGTTCTGCTAAAAAGTGCTGAATAGAAAAGGTTTTCAGTGACTGTCACTGGCCGCTGTAGAACCTGAGGGAAATCAACGGCCTCCTCTCTGGGGCCTGTCAAACCAAAAGTCATGACTTGTGGCCACTTTAGACCTGTGGTCATTTCAAACCAGCACGAGTTTTTGTTTTTTTTCTCTTTATCCAGTCTACTGTTTAGTTATTCGTATGGCTTAATTACTCTGAGATCTCAAGGGTGAAAGAAGAGATCGAAGAACAAAAAGAACCAGCCCAGCGGCATCCAATATACAGGAGGTGTGATTTCTCTGCTCACCATGTCCAGGGAGTGGCTGCAAAGAATCCTGTGATAAAGATCCCTGATAAGAAAAAGGCATTAAGGGGCATCTGGGTGGTTCAGTGGGTTAAGCCGCTGCCTTCGGCTCAGGTCATGATCTCAGGGTCCTGGGATCGAGTCCCACATTGGGCTCTCTGCTCAGCAGGGAGCCTGCTTCCCTTCCTCTCTCTCTGCCTACTTGTGATCTCTGTCTGTCAAATAAATAAATAAAATCTTAAAAAAAAAAAAGAAAAAGGCATTAAAAAGTGTGTGTGTGTGTGTGTGTGTGTGAGAGAGAGAGAGAAAAAAACAGTTACTAAAATTTTATAAGTGAATCTCCTTGAAATAATATTTTCAATGAAATGTCTGGGTTCCTTCTCTCTTTGAACTTGGTGGGGGTATTATTCAATTTTCAACTAGGCCTGGTTATTTCCTTCCCCAGTTAAAAAATTTGTAAAAGAGTCATCTGTTGATTGGCGAGGACCCTCCCATATTATGCTTTGCCCTGCACATGATTTATTTTTCACTTTTCTTTCTAAAAGAATCTTTAATAGGTTACCATTTCTGAACTAAAATCTCAGAAACTAGAGTTCTCGGTCAATGATTTTGTAGATAGTTGTATTTCAGCAGTGGGTTTGTTATCGGACGGAGATTTATGAATGGGCTCATGTTTCTTGAAGTGCTAGCTTCACACAGACTTGTTCACTGGCCAAAAAAACCCCAAAAACAAAAACAAAAATAACAACATACAGATGCAGCAATAATCCCCATTTTAGAAATGGAGGGAGAAAAGCACTATTCATCTAGAAGTCGTGGTAGGATTAGAATAGGACAGAGAGCGGCTAATAAGAGAGCTAGGATGACAGGAAAAAAGATCAAACTCAGCCAGAATCAAATAGCTATTTCTCTGATCATTTACACCATCTTATCAATACTTGTACAGATCTGGTAGTTAACTCTGCAACCATATGTGGTGATAGGTATTTAATGATTGTAAATATTTTACTCTTTGTAATTTACTTTACTCTTAAGTTCACTTGTAATAAGTATATAAATTATAAAGAATTCATTTTATAGCATGAGATTGGTCAATCTCAAGAATCTTTTAATTACCTTTATTGAATCCTAAATTAAAAGAACCACTTCTGGTGTTAAGAAGAGGAACCTAGGGGGCACCTGGGTAGCTCAGTAGGTTGAGCCCCTGCCATGCTCAGGTTATGATCTCAGGGTCCTGGGATCCAGCCCCACATCAGGCTCTCTGCTCAGTGGGGAGCCTGCTTCTCCCTCTCTTTCTCTCTGCCTCCTTGTGATCTCTGTCAAATAAATAAATAAAATCTTCAAAAGAAAAGAAAAAAAAAAAGAGGAACCTAGGATCCAGCCAACCCGTTCATGTTTTTTTTGTTTGTTTGTTTGTTTTTTAAGTAGGTGGCATGCCCAACATGGGGCTTGAACTCATGACCCTGAGATCAAGAGTTGCATCCTCTACGGACTGAGCCAAGCAGGTGTTCCTGGCTGTTTTTTTTTTTTTTAAGACTGATTGATTGATTGATTGATTGATTTGACAGAGATCACAAGTAGGCAGAGAGGCAGATAGGCAGAGAGAGAGAGGGGGAAGCAGGTTCCCCGCTGAGCAGAGAGCCCATGTGGGGCTTGATCCCAGGCCCCTGGGATCATGACCTTAGCTGAAGGCAGAGAGGCTTTAACCCACTGAGCCACCCAGGCGCCCCCTGGCTGTTTTTTTTTTTAAGCAGATGATAGTAGCTGTGTAACAGATTACTTCTCACGTAGGAGCTTAAAACAGCACTTATTCTCTCCTACAGTTTCTGAGAGTCAGGAATCAGGGAATGGCTTAGGGTCCCCAGAGGTTGCTGTCAAGTTGTTGGGTTGGGGGACTAATGTCACCTCGAAGCTTGCCTAGGGCTGGAGAATTCACTTCCAAGCTCACTCGTGTAGTCTTCTGCAAGTCTCAGTATTTGCTGGCTGTGGGATGGTGATCTCCATTCCTGTGGGCCTCTCGGCCTCTCTGGAGGCTTCCTGAATGTTCCACCAAGTGACCTGAGAAAGCAAGCAAGAAAGAGAGCACCGCAGATGGAAAAATTAGTCTCTTAAAATCTTGAAAATGAAATATGATCACTTCTGCTCTATGCTATTGGTCCAATGTGTTAGGAGACTGACTATACGAGAGTGTGAATATCAAGAAGCAGGGATCATTGGGGGGCTGTGTGGGGGCTGGTGACCACTGTGGCTACCAAATCTCTCAGATATGCTATTTGGTAAATTTAAAAGAACCTCTAATAATTTCAATTTTAAATGTACTTACATTATACATTATGCTGCAAATTTCATCCTGATCAATTCTTTTGGGGATAAGAGAGTAACTGTTTGAAGATCACTGGACTAGTAGTTCTTCTATCCAGTGTATCCCTCTTCTGTTCCTCTGGTTCTTTCTCTCTCCCACGTCGTGTTAATTTATCTTAAAGACGGGGACTGCTGATAAATGAAAAGACAAACCTCAAATCAGAAATCCTAATTTGAGTATGTACTTGTAAATGGGAAAGATTGCTTCATATTGGACTATCCCTGAAAATCTAGGACTTCTGGATATAAGAAAATGGATCAAGAACGTTACTTTTAAATAAACAGCATTTATTGGGTCTTTTGGCCGGCTCACTCGGAAGAGCATGTGACTCTAGGTCTCAGGGCCATGAGTTCAAGCCCCACGTTGGGCATGGAGCCTACTTTAAAAAAATTAAAAATGGCATTTATTAAACAGCTAAATGCTTCCTATGAGCAAGACACCTTAGAGCTGTGAAAGACACCAAAAGAATATAATCTAGGATCTACTAAAGTTACAAGCTGCAGAGTATGGTACCTGGCTGTTCGGGAGATGACATCCTAATTGTGTTTTAAAATTGTATACAATGGTCACATTTCTATGGGATACAATTGATACAATTTTTAAATCTTCTTATTTTTTTTTAGGTAGGCTCTACACCTAGCTTGGAGCCCAAAGTGGAGCTTGAACTCACAACCCTGAGATGAAGACCTGAGCTGAGGGGAAGGGAGGAAAAAAAAAAAAAAAAAGATGAAATCAGAGAGGGAGACAAACCATAAGATACTTTTTTTTTTTTAAGATTTTATTTATTAGAGAGAGGGAAGAGGGAGAGAGAGCATGGTGGGGGAGGGGCAGAGAGAGAGGGAGAAGCAGACTTCGTGCTGAGCAGGGAGTTCAATGTGGGGCTCTGAGGACCCCGAGATCATGATCCAAGCTGAAGGCCCACACTTAACCCACACAGTCACCCAGGTACCCCTCATGAGACTCTTAATCATACCTCAAACTGAGGGTTGCTGGAGAGTATGTGGGTGGAAGGATGGGGTAACTGGGTGATTCGCCCTCCTTAATGCCCATGATATAATGAGCACTGGGTATTATATGCAACTGCCGAATGACTGAATTCTACCTCTGAAACTAATACACTGTATGTTAGTTAGTTGAAATTATAAAAAAAAAAAAGTTTCTACAAAAAAACCCAAAAAACAAAACAACAACAAAAAAACTGAGCTGAGATCAAGAGCCAGAAGCCTAACTGAACCATCCAGGCACCCCAAGGGATACAATTTTTTTTTTTTTTTAAGCTGTGTGCAATTTACAGAGATGAAATTCTGCTTACGTTTTTCATTAGGTAAGCCACGTGTTTATATTTAATGAAGGCATAGCTCAGATGAACGTACCAGGTTCACTTAAGCCAAAAATGCAAAGCCAGTAACTATGGGTAACAACTGTTGGAAAGATGCTGAGATTTTACTGAGGCAAACCACAATGAACCTGTTTAAACCACAGTTTGTGTATTTTATCAGGAACTAGCCTTGAAAGTTCACCGAGCAAGGCTACATCCTATTCCTAACAATTTACCACTTCATAGTGGAGAAAAGGCTGTTGCACTCACTTTTAAGTGGAAAATGTGCTATGTCCTACTTGTATAAATCTTAGTTGAACCAAAAGAGCAATAAGCATCCAGTGCTGTTAGAATGTTTTCTTCAGTACTATAAACACTCTCACTCAACTACACGAGCTAAAATTATGGAAAGGATTGCAAAACAAAACACAAACTGCTTTGGGAAATCTCCAGTCGAAGCTACACGAAGCAAGCAGAACTTTGTAAAAAGCCGGCTGAAGAGTCTGGCTCCCGCGCTCACCGGATGAGCAGTTAGGGCTGGGGTTCTGGAATCTTTGTTGAGTTTGCAGACCCCCTGCCTACAGCGGGGCCGACAAGAAAACGCGCGTTCAGACAGCTCGCGATCATTTCCCTCCGCCGAGCCGGGCTCGCTACGACGGACGCCGCCGGTGGCCGCACGCTGGGCGCGGACAGCCGGGCTGGACACTCCACTTGGGTCCGGGAGGCTGGCGCGTGCACGGGGCTTCTCCGGGGTCAGGCGCAGGGCCTCGGCCGTCCTGCGTCCCATGAGCTTCGTGGCTGGGTCGTTCCCCCGAGCAAAACGGGCCAGGCGCCCCTCCCCGTCCGCCCTCGGGCGCAAGGTGGTAGGATAACGGAGATCCTAACCAGAAGGAGGACCCAGACCACGGAGGCGGGAGGACGCGCCTCTGAGGGCCTACTCCCGAGCTCCCGCCTCCTTCGTGGCGGTCACCCGGGGACACAGGCGAGGCCACATGGGTCGAGTCAGGACGCTCCGGGCCGAGTCAGAGCAGGCGCCGGCCGCACCCACGGGGGACAAAAGGGAAAGGCGGAGGGGCGGTGAGGGGGCGGGGCGCCAGCACGGGGCGGGGCGAGCGAGGGGCTCCCGGCATGCCGCGCGGCGCCCGGCTTCCGGCTGTGGGCGGTGCGGGGGTCGGCGGCGGCCGGAAGCGGGCTGAGCCGCCCTCTCGGAGCGCTCCCTGCACTTCCGGGGGCATAGAGCCGGGCTGTAGAGTCTTCCGGTAGGCGGTGCAGGAGGAGAAAGGCTTGAGGGGCAGGGCCGGGCGGATCCCCTTCTCTCCCAATGTGAGCAGTGTCCCGATCCCCCGTCAGGCGAAAGGCTGCCTAGAGAGGTGGAGCCGGTGGCCGGGCCGGGAACATGAGGCAGTGTCTCCTCTTCTTGACCAGCGTGGTTCCTTTCGTGCTGGCGCCACGACCTCCGGACGATTCCCCGGAGCGACTCGGTAAAGACCCCGGAGAGTTGGCTTAGGGCCGGCCGGGCGCCTGGAGCGCGCTGCTTTCGGGGAAGAGCGGGGGAGCAGAACTTTCAGGTGTTTAGGGGCGGGGTATTGGACGGTGGCGCGTCCCAAAGTTTTCGGTGCAGAAAGGGGGTGTGGCTCTCGGAGTTAGGGAAGGCAGGGAGAAGGGCTTGTCCTTCTGAATGGGAAAGGGATACTGGCAGGGCCCCCCGGTGGTGACTGAGGCCTGGGAGGGGTTTCCCTCCAGAATTGGTGTTCGGGGAGTGTGTTTTGGAAAGCGGTAAGGGGGGTGGTGTTGCCTCGTATTTGGGGAGGGAGATGTGGTCCAGGTCCCTGCCCTACCAGGGTGTTCTGCCAAAGCCAGGACTTGGTGTGTGTGTGGGTGGTGGGGGGCTGCGGATAGGAAGGGCCCAAAGCTCCACAGCTCTTTCTGGCTCTGCAAGGAGCGACCTAGAATTTCTTCTGTAGGAGGTTCTTTATGTAGTAATCTGGTTGGAAGGCGGTGACTGGAGAACTCATCTTGGACTTGGGTTTTGCGACCTTTGTAAGCGTGTACTTACTTAAATTGCAGTTTATGGGGGTGCTGGGAGGGGGCGCTTGAACCTACCAGGCCGACTCTTTTGATACTGCTTGAATGACTTCCTTGCCATTTTAAACAAACAAAAAAAATTACCAGGGATGACCAATTTGAACAGTTTTGAGCCCAGGAAGTAGAGGGTTCTTAGATTTTCTTTATTTTTTTTTTCAACTGACACTTTTTTTAAAATTTAAATTCAATTTAGTTAACATATGCTCTATTACTATTTTCAGGGGTAGAATTTAGTGATTCATCGGTTGCGTATAACACCCAGTGCTCGTTACATCAAGTGCCCTCCTAATGCCCATTACCCAATTATGCCCCGCCCCCCCTTACTTAGATTTTTCTGAAGAGATTGGATTTTAGGATGGACATACATTAGAAGATGTGCAATTTGTGTAAGCTTACGAAGTCTTAGGATTCTTTGCCGTACGGAAGTTGACATATAAGACAGTTTAGTAATTAAATACGAATCACAGTGTATTTTCCCAGTGTTCAAAGTTGATTTTTCACGGTTGTATTGGTCTCCACATCCCACCATGATTCTGTGAGTCGTGTTGTGTTGGTTGAGACACATGTGGGTTTTCTTTGTAGCTAATTAAAACTTTCACATTAGTTTACCTGGCAGTTTTTTAGTTTAATGGACAGAAATGGTAAGTGACTGAGGGTATTAAAGCTGTTGAGTGTTCTCACCTGAACAACTGCGTTGTGGTTATCTCAAACTGAAATGGATTACAGGTGACTAGTGTAATGAAAGGCAAGGGAGCTTGTTAGGAAGGGCTGAGATGTGAGAAGTCAGTACATACTGAAGGGAAATTTTGAGGTAGTGATGGTCAGGATGGAGAGATATAGAGTAGGGATCTACTTCATAAGAATAAATGTTAACAAAAACAAACGTACTTTGAGATACTAAAATTATATTTTTACTGTAGCACAGCTGTATCATTTTTATCATCATGCTCTTGTTCACAGGTGGAAAAATAGGTAGCAGGAATCCTAAGGAAGCACATAGTATAAAGGAAAACCTTACTTTCTAGATGAATCCTCCACAACATTCACAGATCATAGAGGTTTTTTGTTTTGTTTTTTTCGGCTGTGTTTTTAATTTGCAAAGTGCTGACTACAAGTGCCAGAAGAATGCATAGACTTACCATGTATTCACATAATGTTAGAAGAGCACTAGCTCTTCTAACCTGAACCTAGCCTCGGAAGGTTATCAAAGGCTCCCTGAAGGAGGCGGCACTCAAGGCCAGATTTTAAGTTTAGGTAGGTGAAGAGGGAAAATAAGGACACTCCTGGTGGGGGCATTTAGATATTGTAGTGTTGAAATAAACCTTATAGATCATGTTTTAGTTTTTAAAATAAAACAGTAGGAAAAGAGTCTCAGAAAGGTGTACTGAGTTGTCGTATTCTCACAGTGATAAATATATGCCTTATGAGTAATTTTTCTTTTGAAGAGTGACTCTGTGTGTGTGTGTTTAATGGCTCCGGATATGATTAGTTGCTTAACTTAATCTTACCATTATTTAGATGGTCAAGATCAAAAAATAGTTTTATAGTTAAAGAGCATGGCCTACTGGTCTTAAAATGTTACTATAATTTCAGTATTAAATTTTTTAAAAGTAAACACTACCCACCATGTGGGGCTCAAACTCACAACCTTGAGATCAAGAGATGCATGCTCTACCAGCTGAGCCAGCAAGGTGCCCCAAAGTACTAAATATTGATTAGGGATTTGATAACTTTTTAAAAAAGATTTTACTTATTTATTTGAGAGACAGAACAAGAGCAGGTTTAGGTGCAGAGGGAAAGAGAGAAGTAGATTCCATGCTGAGCAGGGAGCCTGCAGTGGGGGGGGGGGGTGCTCAAACCCAGGACCCTGAGATCATGACCTGAGCTGAAGGCAGATGCTTAACTGACTGAGCCACCCACGCCCTCCCCCCACCATGGATTTGACAACATTTTTCTGAAGGATAGAAATATATACTAGAATCCTGGCTTCTGGAGTACTCCACAGGACACCCGAGATGATTTCAATTGAACTGTTATGAATTGCATAATTCAGGAAAGTTATGAGTCATGTGAACTTAGTCATGATGATATCTTCTTGAAGTTGCAGCTGGGGTGTATAAGTCTCACTCTGATTTCAAAAGTGCTTTCCCTTTGTGTTACTTTTAATAAAAGAGGATGTAGTGGGTGGAGGGAAAAAATATAGGTCACAGATGAGGGATGAAGGTTTGCATCTGAAACATATTTTGAAATTTACCTTGAGGTTATTGGTGTGGGGATTCTCCACATTGCAGTGCTTGTTTTTCATTATTGACAGCCCCATTTTGCTCAATATTTTGACATCTGGCTTCCTCTTTTGATGTTAATTTTGCTTACAGGCTGCATTCTTTTGAAACTGAAACACTTAATCACCCTAACTGTTCCAAGGGAGATTTCATGCCAGTCTGCTTGGAACTAGTAAAAGAGAAGACTGTAGTTCTAGAATAGAATGAAGAGGGGCGCCTGGGTGGCGCAGTGGTTAAAGCCTCTGCCTTCAGCTCAGGTCATGATCTCAGGGTCCTGGGATCGAGTCCCAGGGTCCTGGGATCGAGTCCCGCATTGGGCTCTCTGCTCAGCAGGGAGCCTGCCTCCTCCTCTCTCTCTGCCTGCCTCTCTGCCTACTCGTGATCTGTCTGTCAAATAAATTAAAAAAAAAAAAAAAAAAAAGAATGAAGAGGTAAGCAGAAAGCCATGGTGGAGACATTGGGAGAAATCGTATAACTTTTACAGAGTTTCGAGAATATTAAGTGTAGGTGTCCTTTGAGGCCAAGTGTCATTGATTTTTGGGTTCTTTACCATTTTGTATTTGTGAGGGATGGTGTTTTCAGTTGAAAGTATGATTTAAATAAAGTCTGAAAAAGATTGATAGAGGAAAGAGGGGACTGGAGTAGGAAATGGGTTTTACTGAGGTAGGGAAGTGAAATCAAGTGCTTTTTCATATATCCCTTAACTTAGCCCTGAAATCAACCAAAGGGATTGGTATCTACCTGCCCATACCGCATCTTTCTCTCTTCCGTTTTCTTTTAACGTGAGTCGCAGGCCTTGACACGTCTCATCTGCTGTCCTGGTTTCACTTACATTTCATTGTATTCTGATGACTGCTAAATATATACTCTGATCTGGACTTGTTCTCTGAAGCTCCAAACTCATGTATCCAACTGTCCACTTGATATTTCCATCTCTGTATTCACAGGCACTTCAAATATAATATGTGCAAAATTACTTCCTGTCTACTTGTTTGATGAGAAGGAAGTATAGGGTACAGTGTTTAGTCTAGGAAGAGACAGGGGTACTGGAAATTGTGGAATTAGCCTCCGTGCCCAACTAAGATTTGTGTATGGACCAATCTGTTTCCTTAGAGGGTCCTTTGGGCTGTGCTGACTTTTCTTGGGCTCAGCATTTCCATGTGATTGGTATTGCTGGGGAATCTTGTCCCTGCTGAAGAGTTCTTGGTGGGGAATTATTGAGGTAGCTCATCCTCCATCCCCCACTAACTGGTGTAAACCCAGAAAATTAAGTTGTTAATTCCCAAGCTCCGGGTCCACTGCCTAGCAGAGAGCACTGCTCTCCTTTTTCTCATCCTTTAGTCACAGGGAGGGATTCACCTACATCTAGGGCCTACGTCACGGTAACCTGGCCAGGTCACTGTCTTCTCTTGCATAATTTGGGGAGTCCTGAAGGACATTCAGGTCCCATGGGTCTACTGCACAAGCGTACTGAACACTTCACAGCAGTCCTGGCTTTTTCTTTTCCATTTCGGACGCCAGAAGTGAGAGCATGGCACTGATAGTGTCATCTTGGGAAACTCCGCATCACACAGCGGAGCAGTTGAAAATGAGAAGAGGGCTACTGGGTTTCTGCATTATACTTGCCAAGTTGTATTCCAAGAATGTTCAGTTTCTTGCAAAAAGAAGAGAAATTAAGTAAAAAGTCCACAAATGTTCCTGGACTCATTTTGTACAACAGTTGATTGTTTTTACCCTGGGACACCTAACTCAGTGGGTTAAGTGTCTGCCTTTGGCTCAGGTCATGATTGCAGGGTCCTGGGATCGAGTCCGGCATCGGGTTCCCTGCTCAGCGGGGAGCCTGCTTCTCCCTCTGCCTGCTGCTCTCCCTGCTCACTCTCTTTCTGACAAATAAATAAAATCTTAAAAATTTTTTTTAAAAACCCTTTAAAATACTGGTTTTATCTTTAAAGTGCTAACTCTGAGCTTGACAAAGGAAATACGGGTATAGTTTGTCGTTACAGACGGCGGCGGCCGCAAAAGCGCGTCTCCCAGCGATGCGGCGACTTGGGTGTGAAAGAACGGTGGAGTGGTGGGCTTATCAGTCTATAGGCCACTTCACAACTCCATGGAGAAAGCCAGTTTATTGCAGGCCTGAAGCTCCAGCTTTCTCCTTATTCTTTGAGAACATATAGAAGGAAGAAGTAGCAGCTGCTTTTTACTGCTCATGTCAGTGTTGAGAATCGTACAAAGCACATTTGATTTCTTCCTGCTTAAAATCACTGTGCGACTTATCAGTAACATAACTGCAAATATACGATGACTTAATGCAGAAAAGTCCTTTGTAAATGAACAGTGTAATTGCACACTATATAAAGAACAAGATGTAGTTGGGAACTCCAGAATCTTTGAGCATCCAGCTGTCCCCTTCTGTCAGCTCCTCCCCCAAAACTGTTCCTACTCATGTTTTTTTTTTTTTTTTTTTTTTTTTTTTTAATCTCCGCGAACGTGGTGCCACTATCTACCCACGTACCCATGCCAGAAACCTTGGGGGTCTTTGGGGGATCTCTGCCTTCATTGCTTGGCTGCTTACGAGCTGATTTCCCAGACTCTGGCCTTGTTCCCCTCTCGCCCACGCTCCACACTGCAGTCCCAATGAAATTCCTTATAGCCGTTGCCTTATCCACAGTCCAAAATCCTTAACTTAGTTCCCTGGCCCGTTACGACCAAATTCTGCCTGCCTCCAGTCTCACACCTCTTCCCATCTGTGTGCCATTGCCGCCTCCAGCTTCAGTGAGTTGCATTTTTCTTTGAAAATTATGTTCTGTTTCTTGGGAACCTCAGCGAATGTGTTAAGCGCTCTACTTAGAACCCTGTCCTTTCGTTGTCTTGGTGGTCTCCTCATCCTTCTGGTCTTTTTTTTTTTTTTTAAGTTCAACTTTCTTTTTATTTATTTATTTTTTAATATTTTGTTTATTTATTTGCCAGACAGAGATCATAAGTAGACAGGCAGGCGGCGGGAAGCAAGCTCCCTGCTGAGCAGAGATCCCGATGTGGGGCTCAATCTCAGGATCCTGGGACCATGACCTGAGCCGAAGGCAGAGGCTTTAGCCCGCTGAGTCACCCAGGCGCCCCATCATCCTTCTGGTCTTAACTTCAGCGCTGTTTCCCTGGGAAAGCTTCCTTGGCTGGCCAGGCAGGGGCCGCCCTCCTGCTCTGTCCTTCCGTAACTTCTTGCAGCTTCCTCTCTCGTACTTTACATACTTTATGACTTTTTGTGTGTGGGGTCTTTCCTTTGGTGTTATAATATCAGAAATACATCTCTCTTTTCCATTATATCCCTGGCGCCTCGAAGGTGGGACACTTCCAGTACATGTTGAAGAAATGACTGGGTGGGGTGTGCTGGAAGGGAGGAAGCAAGTGCAGGATGTGTATGCAGGAAGGGAGCAGTGGGGTGGCAGGTGTACAAGAGCAGTAAAGGAGGGCAGGGTCTCTAAGACTAGAGGAGGCCAAGGGAGGGAAACCATGGCACGTGGCAGAGAGGAGCGGGGAGGGTTGGGCAGGTAATACCTAAATAAAGGAGTATATCTAGTCTCGTCTGACCTTTTGAATTGTGTCTGTTGTTTTCTAACTTTGTGTTTGTAGCCAGCTAAAATGAGAAAAGCTCAGTTGTTTGCAGGACTCCTGGGACAACTTGGAGAAAGCACAGAAGGTGTTCTCGTTCTCGAGAGTGCTAGGCAGCCATTGTGGAGTGCTAAGAGAGATAATGAAGTGGCTTATACTTAAGTTTATTGAGAGATTTGGATACAGATAAAAGATAAACTCTTGGGAAGTGTTTCACATTCTGCTGAGATTACCAGTGGTTGGAATTCGGAGGCGAAGTACAGTGAGGCGGCTGAGAGGTTCCTTGCTGGTGAAGGGCAGTAGTGAGAGCGGGCTCTCCACTTGCTGCAGGAGGGAGCGCCTGTACCGCGTTGTCTGCGATGGCCCCAGGGCATCCAGTGTGCGATATCTAGTTATTATAAGAGGACAAATTACAGTTGAAACACATTAGTTAGGTATTTTGAAGTGCTTTAGCAAGCTACATTTTCAAAGTGCTTATTATGGAAAATATACCTAAAGATAACCAGTGATGTTACTATCGTGCTCTTTCTTTTTTCTAGACCTATTTTTATACATAGTTAAGATCATGCAGTACAAATAGTTTTTTTAATCTACGCTTGTTTGTTCAATATGATAGTGTAAGTATTTTCCCATGTTCTTAAAAGCCTGTTGTTACCAGCATTTTTAATGACTGTAGATTTTTTTTTTTTTTGGTCATTTGTAAGTGGCATATAATTTATCTGTTTCTCCGTTATTAATTTACCTTCTTTCTGATTTTTGTTCTTGAAAATAATGCAAGGCTGAACAAGGACCGTCTTTGTGCCTAAAGCTTTTATCTTCACTTTGAGCTGCTTCCTGAGCCTAGTTCAGCGGTTCTCAAACCTGAGTGCATCAGCATCACCTGGAAGGCACGTTAAACACAGATCACTGGGCCTCAACCCAAGGATTTCTGACTGAGTAGGACTGAGGAAACCTGAAAACTGGCCTTTTTTTTTTTTACATCATTTTTTAAATTATTGTTTTTTAAAGATTTTATTTATTTATTTGACAGAGAGAGATTACAAGTAGGCAGAGAATCAGGCAAAGAGAGAGAGGGAGAAGCAGGCTCCCCGCTGAACAGAGAGCCCGATGCGGGGCTTGATCCCAGGACTCTGAGATCATGATCTGAGCTGAAGGCAGAGGCTTAACCCACTGAGCCACCCAGGCGCCCCAAAACTGGCTTTTCTAACAAGTTCCCAGGTGATGTTGCTGTGTGGGGACCACACTTCAAGAACAACTGGCCTGTGTTACTGACAAGGACACTACAGTATTGAGGTTAAGTTTCTCAGGCAGTAGGAGTGATTATGATCTTGAATGAAACTGAATTCATGTACCAACCTGTATCAGGGAAGTTGAAGAGCTGTAAAGGGTTGTATCAGCATCTCAGCATTGGAGATTTGTGCAGTTTGTACACACGGCAGTGCTGTTTTTTGCAAGGTGCTGTGCTGGGTTTTGTGAGCAACCCAGCTCCCTTTTGGCTGTTTTACAGTCTGTGAAATAAGACAAATAAAACAGAAAGCCAGAAAAAAGGTATTAACAAAGGGCTACAGAATTCAGAGGGAGATGAGATCATGTTTGGTTAGCACATCAAAAAGTAGGAGGCCAAGAAGTAGAAAGTCCAAGAAGAGCTAGGATTTTTTTTTTTTTTTAAGATTTTATTTATTGGGGTGCCTGGGTGGCTCAGTGGGTTAAGCCTCTGCCTTCAGCTCAGGTCATGATCCCAGGGTCCTGGGATTGAGCCCCACATCGGGCTCTCTGCTCTGTAGGGAGCCTGCTTCCTCCCTCTCTCTCTCTCCCTGCCTCTCTGCCTACTTGTGATCTCTGTCTGTCAAATAAAAAAAAAAAAAGATTTTATTTATTTGACAGAGAGAGAAAGTGCGAGAGAGCAAGAGCGCAAGCAGGGGGAACGGCAGGGAGAGGGAGAAGCAGGCTCCCCGCTGAGTGAGGAGCCTGATTTGGGGCTTGATCCCAGGACCTTGGGATCATGACCTGAGCCAAAGGTAGACACTTAACTGACTTGGCCACCCAGCTGCTCCTAGAATATATATATATTTCTTTAACTTTTAAAAAAATTTATTTGAAGAAGGCTCCACGCCCAATGTGGGACTTGAACTCAAGACCCTGAGATCAAGAGTCACATGGTATACCGACTGAGTCTTCCAGGCACCCCAGAGCTAGGATATTTTTAAGGAATTTCGCAAGTATGATGTCAGTGAAGCTTGGGGTTTTCAGCCAGAGAAGCCCAAGTTCAAATCTTGGTTCTGTGCTAAATTAGCTTTGTGATATATTTCTCCTTGAACTTGTTTCTTCATTTGTAAAAAGGGGATACTACACCAGGTATGTTGGTGTAGATTACGTGACAAAACACACACACAAAAATTGTTGAATAGGGGCACCTGGCTGGCTCAGTCGTTAGAGCATGTGAATCTTGCTCTTGGGTCCATGAGTTTAAGCCCCACATTGGGCATGGAGCCTACATTAAAAAAAAAAAAAAAAAAAAGTTGAATAAATGGTAAGTTTCTTGAAGGTTTTTCATTGGTGCTGCTAAGCATTGTAATTAACAAGGCCAAATCACCAAGGCCCATCTATTGGCATAAAAGTGATTGATGCCTTTTGAAACAGCTTTTCTATGGATTTTTTTTTTTTTTTAAGATTTTTTTTACAGAGATTACAAGTGGGCAGAGAGGCAGGCAGAGAAAGAGGAGGAAGCGGGCTCCCAGGACCCTGAGATCATGACCTGAGCCAAAAGCAGAGGTTTTAACCCACTGAGCCACCCAGGCACCCCAGGATTGTATTTTAAAGGAAATTTTATTGATGAAAAATGAGCGGTAGCCAGGAAGTGTGAACTTGCTGTCATTTTATTTAATATTATCTTGAGTTAAAGACTTGGATGGCCTTTTTTTTTTTTTTTTAAGATTTTATGCATTTATTTTAGAGCGAGCACGAGCACACTGGGGGAGAGGGAAAGGGAGAGAAATAGACTCACCACTGAAAAAAGAGCCCCGCACAGTTCGATCTCATGAGCCTGAGATCATGACCTGAGCCAAAATCAAGAGTCAGTCACTTATCCGACTGAGCCACTCTGGTGCCCTGACTTGGATGGACTTTGATGAAATTTACTTTTATCATATAACCGCATGCTTACCTATTGTTTTCCTCAGGTTTGCCCAAATATTGTGTAACAGCGAAGCATCTTTCTGTTGACCACTCTGGCCCTGCCTAGTCCCTGTCTTTGCTATTCTGCTTCAGTGTCCATGGCACCGACCTATATTGTGTATCGTCTGTCTGCTACTGACACGAGTGCTGTAGGAAGCAAGGACTTTGCCGTACTTAATGCTGTATCCGTACTGAGACCAGAGTCTGGCATGTAACAGTGAATTAATGATTGGGTGAATGAACCAATTGAGGATCATATTTAGGAGAAGAGGGAAGAGAAGAGTATTGGGTCAGTTCTTTTAAAAGTGGTTTTATGGGCATATTTAACCTCAATGACAATATACTTGTATTTTAAGCTCCTGGTGTTATATATATATATATATATATTTTTTTTTTTTTTTAAGATTTTATTTATTTGACAGAGATCACAAGTAGGCAGAGAGGCAGGCAGAGAGAGAGGAGGAAGCAGGCCCCCCGCTGAGCAGAGACCCCCGATGTGGGGCTTGATCCCAGGACCCTGGGATCATGACCCGAGCTGAAGGCAGACGCTTTAACCCACTGAGCCACCCAGGCACCCCATGGTGTTATATTTTTAAGTCCATTCTAAGTCTGGTGGAATGATTTTGAATACCATTCCCTCTCATGATATTTGTTGAGAGAAACGGAAAGCATCAGCTCACATATTTTTAGACAGTTTGTACAGAGACTCCAGTCACCAAAATTGTCTTCCAAAACCCTCCTGGTGTTGGAAGAGGTAGCAGAGTTGCTGATGAAAAGTGACTTACATTGGTATCATATACTTTATGGTGTTTACTTTTGCTCTGTACCAAATAAAAACATGTTGTTTTATCTTTGGGGCAGCGCACCTTTGCTTTTCTTGGGTTCCGAGTCAGCCGGGTAAAATAATTAATGTTGGTTTTTATTCAGGGATTAGTTTGGTCATATCACTTCTACTTTCTGATGTCCAGTGGATTGTTCGTTTTGCTGTGTCTGTTGAAGGCAGCAATGATTGGGATATTACCACTTTTTTGCTCTTTAATTTGGAAAATGTAATTTTTCTGTAAAGATTTTACCTTTGGTTTACTGAGGTCATTAATACATTTGTTGCTGTTGCATACTACACATTAACTGATAAGGAATTGATACAGCCCCAAGTTAGCAGTGGTCAGGTCAAGTTGGTCACCTTCATCTTAGAAATTCTAAGCAGGCAAGCCAGAAATGCCTTTAATTTAGAATTTAGCTGATTGTGTAATATGATGTAATGTGATACTCAGAGATATCAAAATTATTACATCTAGTATGGATATGAACTCATGATTCCCTAATTGTCACAAGTATCTTTCCTCATTGATTTGTTTGATCTAGGATCTAGGTTCACACATTGTGTCCTTGTCTATAGTAGTCCCTGCTTACCTGTGGGGGATATGTCCCAAGACCCCCAGTGGATGCCTGAAACTGTGGATAGTACTGAACCCTAGGATAGAATGTTTTTCCTTTACATACAAACCTATGGTAAAGTTTCATTTATAAATTAGGCATAGTAAGAGATTAACAACAGTAATAATAAAATAGAACAATTATAACAATAGACCATAATAAAAGTTACATGAATGTGGTCTCTCCCGAAGTCCTATTTTTTTTTTTTTTAAAGTGAGCTCTCTGCCCAGCGTGGGGCTTGAACTCACAACTCCAAGATCAAGAGTTGCATGATGTATCATCTGAGCCAGCCAGGCAGGCGCCCCTCCTAAGATCTTACTATACTTACCCGTCTTGTGATGATGTGAGATGATAAACTGCATAAATGTTGAGACGAAGTGAGGTGAGTGATGCAGGCATTTTGACCTAGTGTTAGGCTCACATACTGATAGACCACACTGATGGACTCACTTCTGATAGACCACAGCTGACTTCCAGGAACTGAAACCTCTCAACTGGAAACCGCAGATAAGGGAGGACCATTGTATTATGTCTTTGCTTGTCCCTTCTTTCCCGTACCATTTATTTCCTGAAGAAACTGGGTCGTTTAAAATTTTGTAGGGATTCTGACATTCTGGATGCAGCTGATTGTTTTCTAAGGTTGTTAGTTAATTTGGCAATCTAATCCCTTTGTGTCTTAAAAACTGGAAGTTACGTCTTGATTAAATTCAGCTTAATTTGTATTTTTTTGCTTTTTATTTTGGCAAGAATGCTTCATAGGTTGTCCTTAGCGCTTCAAAATGCATTATGTCAGAAAGAGTTTCTTGTCAGACTTTATCATTTTAGTGATATTACAATTAGTAAGCTTAGGTGTTAATAACCTTTTTACCTTTGTTTCAGAAAAGCTTGATTCTTTACTCTCAGACTACGATATCCTCTCTTTATCCAATATCCAACAGCATTCAGTAAGAAAAAGGGATCTACAGGCCTCAACACATTTAGAAACACTACTGACTTTTTCAGCCTTGAAAAGGTAATTTGGATTATTTATAGAAAACTATTGGGGCAATGGGGGGCTTAGTTTGGCAAAAGTAGAAGAATAAGGGTGTTTACTGGAGTCTTGGGAAGTTACATTTTAAAAATTTGTAATATAATTATAGTCAGTAATAATTCTTATATTGCTTATTGCTTATTCCAAAATTCATAGTGATGATTATTAAAAACAAACAAATGGGTATTCCAAAGGTATTAATGATGGGGTAATGATGTTTATGGGATTCTAAAAAAGGATTTTAATTAATTGAATGATTTATAATACCCTAAAATATTTTTTTCTACTTTAGAACCATCAGCTGTGTACCAAATAATATCTTTATTTTATATATGAAGACACTGAGGTTTAGAAATCAAAGATTTGTTCAGGACCTCACAGCCTTGTGGTAATAAATTAATATAGTGCCATAAATCGATATGGTCTCTCTGGGCAGTAATTTTGCTTTCTCTTAGTTTTGCAGATGTAAATCTGTTAGATAATTGCAGGTCTTGTTCTAAAGTCTTTTTAGGGAGCTTTACTAATATCAAAACACACACTGAGAGAATGTAAATGGACTGAATCACTCTGTATTTGAACAACAAATGATGAAGGCCTGTTTTTACTTTAA
Source organism: Enhydra lutris kenyoni (assembly GCF_002288905.1). Lineage (NCBI taxonomy): Eukaryota > Metazoa > Chordata > Mammalia > Carnivora > Mustelidae > Enhydra > Enhydra lutris. The sequence continues at coordinate 16,409,820 of NW_019154119.1, forward strand.
AAAAAAAATTTTTTTTTTTAAGATTTTGTTTATTTATTTGAGAGAGAGAATGAGCAGGGGGAGGGGCAGAGGGAGAAGCAGACTCTGTGCTGAGCAGGGAGCCCGATGTGGGGCTCAGTCCCAGGACCCTGGAATCATGACCTGAGCTGAAAGCAGTTGCTTAACTGACTGAGCCACCTAGGCTCCCCACAGCAAATATTTAAAAAAAAGAAAGTAATACATGCACTTGGTTTAAAAAGCGAACTATGGAGGGTATAAGAAATTTTCAGGTCCTCCTCAAACTTCACAAATGCAGAAGTTTCCCAAATAAATTTCTAAAAGATTTTAATGCATATTTTTTGCATATAGATCTGTGTACGTGTAGATAATACAGGTAAGTAGATTTACCTCCTTTTTAACAGCTGCATAAATATTTCTATTTCGTAGAATTGTAATGGTTTGTTCTCTAATAACCCATAGATACATATTGTTTAACTGAAGTGATTTTTGTTTTCTATAGCAAACAGTGCTCTGATAACTATCGTTGTGACTATACCTTGTTTAGGTATTTTTATAGGATACATTCCTGAAAGGAGAATGAGTCAAGGGTATACATACTGTAAAAGTTTACTGATGTTACCATATTTCTTCCTAAAGACATTAGCCCAGTTTGTTGTTCTAGCAGCAGTGTATGAGCTTACCTGTAGCCTGTTATCCTTGGCAATACTAGTTTTTATCAGCCCTTAATTTTTGTCCCAGTGAAAGGGGATAGAGTCTCATAGTTGTCTTGATTTTCATTTTGTGTGAATTGAGCATCTTTTCATGTGTTTGTAAGTCATTTATTTTTCTGTGTCTACCTTTTTTGTATCCTTTTATCATTCTTCTGATTGGTTTATTCTGTCATGCTTAGTATATTTATCATATGTGTAACTGATATTTCATGCAAATATATTTTATAATATCTTTTTTGGCTTTTTAAAGTTATTGCCATTATCCTTAGATTATTTCTGAGTAATTTCTTTCTATCAGAGTTCATGTCAAATTGTTGTGTTGATTATCCAGCTTCCAGACCTATAGCAAATTTGAGCAGTGATGATATTAATCATAGTCCTAGTTTATCAGCTACTTTGTGTAATTCACTTTGTGTGTGCTATCTCTAATTCTCACTGTGCTCCACAAAGAAGTTTTCGTTCCTCTGCTTTTGGGGGAAAAAAAATTGAGACTCAGAGAACTTGGGTAACTTGCTCAAGGTCACTCAGCTAGTAAGTGGAAGATAAAGGATTTGAATTAAAGTCTGTGCTATTTTAGCTGTGCTGATAGGGATTTTGGTGAAGGAGCAGGTATAGTAGTAAGAGGTAAATAGGAGCAAAGGATAAGGGGAAAACTGCAAAACAAGAACTCAAAATTTAGCTTTCTAAGTTTCTTTTTTAAATTTAGGTTGTAAAGTTTTTTCTGTGGGGGAAATATTCCCATAACCTCACACATTCCTCTCTTCCGGGTCTCATAGATGACACTGATTTTTTTTTTTTTTTCAATTTTATTTATTTGACAGGGAACACAAGCAGGGGGGAGTGGGAGAAGCGGGAGCCCAATTCAGGGCTTGATCCCAGGATTCTGGGATCATGATCTGAGCTGAAGGTAGACGCTTAATGCCTGAGCCACCCAGGTGCACCAGATGACATTGATTGTTTAAGAGAATGTTCAACAATATCTGTATTATCTCTCTGTGTAAGGAGGCAGGGAGGTTTGTAATTTATCTTACAGAGTTTCCACCTTTAGTTTTTTTTTAGTTTCCACCTTTAGTTTTTTTTTTTTTTTAAAGGTTTATTTATTTATTTATTTGACAGAGAGAGGCATTGTAAGAGTGGGAACATAAGCAGGGGGAGCGGGAGTGGGAGAGGGAGAGGCAGGCTGTCTACCAAGGAGGGAGCCCAATGCGGGGCTCGATTCCAGGAGTCTGGGATCATGACCTGAGCCAAAGCTAGGTGCTTAACCACTGAGCCACCCAGGCACCTCCTCTGAAGTGTTTAAATGGAGATGTATCTAACCGTGTAGGAAAACTTTGGACCAGGTACTTTAAAATAGTTTATTTCATTTAACCCCCAAAAACTATTCAATTAGTAGGCGGTATTATGGTATTATTTTCATTTGTAGATGAAGATACTTAGGTTCAGAGGTAAAGGCCAAGATCAAGCACTAAGTGGTGGAGACAGGATTTGAGCTAGGTTTGTCAGACTCCAAAGCCCTTTCTGTTACACTGTGTTGTTAAAAGAAGACAAAGCGGGATATTTGAAATGATCAGTTTATATAGGGCCGAACTTACCAATGTGAAGCTGCTCATTACTAGATGGTAATTGTAAATGATCAGATTTTTTGGTTTCTGAAACTGAATAATGCATTTAGAATAGGCTTGCTTTTTTTTTTTTTTTTTTTTTTTTTAAAACAAAGTCATCAGTGTTACGGAAAAAATCGTAGCTGTGAATGTGTGGGAAGATATGTTTTAGGAGAACAGGAGAAGATAGTCTAAGGATTTTTGAAATAATGTTCTATTGTCTCTCTTTCCCTCTGACCATTAAAAAACCACAAGCGAACTAAAATTACCTTGTTTTGCTCAAAAAGTTAAAAATACTTGTTGCTATGGAGACAGTCCCAGTCTAGATTCTTCTGGCAGTGTAGACTTAGGCAAACCCACGGGAAGTAACATTTCATAGTTTCAGCCCCACAGTTCACAAAATTTGTTCCTGTGGTTGAGATGAAAAACATACCTTTATCTTCCGTATTCATGGGCGCATTGAAAGGGTAAATAATAATTGAAAAATTCTTGCTCACCACACCCAGATTTTATGTCAGAACTGAAACTGGTAGAAAACAAAAGAATATTAAGCTGACTAAATAACTAAGTATGTATTTTAATGTCTGTGTTGGATATCTTATATTTATTTTCCTCGTAGGAATTGCGGATTAATTTTTTTCAAGAGAAGTTCTCTTTAGAAGGAGAAAAAAAGCATGAGTGATTTTACATATAGAAAGTAGCAGTGATTAATTTCGCAGAGCAATAAAACCGGCTTGATTGCTAGAGGCAGCACAGTATAGGCTTTTGAAATACAGCACTTTGGTTTCCAGGTTCATCATTTACTAGCTGTGTAACCTTGAGTATGTTGATTGACCTTCAACTGGCGATATTTACTGTGTGAAGTGGAGACAGTGTAAGCAGAGCATGTAGCGCTGAGTAGGTATTCAGTAAGTTATACCTAATACCAGGCATTGGTAAATTTTTTAGCCAAGCAGGATTTGAACTTAAACTGTCCATGTGTGTTTCCTTATTCTTCACAGTTTCCAGGAAATATGAACCCATAAGCTGTTTGAGTCTTTTTCCCTCTAATTCTAGTCTTCTGTTTTGCTGAATTCTTAACAGCCTAAAGAAATTTGTCAAAAAAAAATTTTGTCTATTTGTCTTTGTAGGTGACATAATGCTAAGTACCTAGTAAAACAGTTATAACTTGCATAGTGTTTTATTAATGTCAGCTCTCAAGTTATTTTTAAGTAAGCTTAATTTTATGTGCTTAGAGTAAAATTTTATGTGAAAATTTTATGTGCAGTAAAATTTTATGTGCAAATTTCATGTGCTTACAGTAAAATGTGGATGCATGTTTTTCTTTAGGCATTTTAAATTATACCTGACATCAAGTACTGAACACTTTTCCCAAAATTTCAAAGTCGTGGTGGTAGATGGCAAAGATGAAAGTGAGTACACCGTCAAATGGCAGGACTTCTTCAGGGGACACGTAGTTGGTTAGTATGAAGCTTGTTTGTTTGCCCTTGTGTCTGGGGGTATTAGGTGTCCAGATCTAGTTTGATTTCATATTCTTTTTTGGTGGGAGGAAGAAGGGGTGTCAAAGGACTGCTCTTTGTTGTATCTAAGTTATGTAAGTTTGAAAGGAGGAACGTTCAAACAGGAGGAAATGAGGATTATCTTAGCACGGATACTGATTATCTATTTTAATGATTACAGCGAATTTCCTCCCTTTTTTTTTTTTTTTTTTTAAGATTTTGTTTATTTATTTGTGAGAGAGATCACAAGTAGGCAGAGAGGCAGGCGGGCGGGCGGTTGGCCTGGGGGAAGCAGGCTCCCTGCTGAGCAGAGGGCCTGGTGCAGGGCTTGAACCCAGGACCCTAAAATCATGACCTGAGCCGAAGGCAGAGGCTTAACTCACTGAGCCACCCAGGTGCAGTATTTCCTCCCATTTGATAAGAATTTAACCTCTTGTCTCAGGGAAGGATCGTAGGCTTCCCTTATGAGATTTTAAACAGGGAAGCTAGGAGGTAAAATAATTGACTTTATGAATCTGTTAAGTACTTATCTAAGATGGTGTATCAAATGAACAATTGTGGCTTACTTCTGGAACTTCCTCTGCAGAAAAAGAAATGGCATTAAAATCTGTAAATAGGGCGCCTGGGTGGCTCAGTTGTTAAGCATCTGCTTCGGCTCAGGTCATGATCGCAGGGTCCTGGGATTGAGGCCCACATTGGGCTTCATGCTTGGCGGGAAGCCTCCTTCTCCCTCTCCCACGCCCCCTGCTTGTATTCCCGTTCTCTCTGTCAAATAAATAAATAAAATCTTTAAAAAAAATCTGCAAATAGAGCAAGCCCTGTGTATTCCAGATCATGCTTTCTGCCCTCCTCTTAGTTTATTTGTGTTCTCTCTTTCTCTCTTTTTTTTTTTTTTTTTTTTGAGGAGGGGGTGGAGGGGGCAGAGGCAGAAGGATAGAGAGAATCCTAAGCAGGCTCCACACCAAGCGCAGGGCCTGTGGGGGCTTGATCTCACAACCCTTAGATCATGACCGAGCTAAAATCAAGAATTGGATGCTTAATCAACTGAGCCACCCAGGCACCCTTCTCTTAGTTCTTTGTTAACCAGTAATAAGTGATGTTACTTCGGAAGAACATCTACACGTTTGTTTTTGGTTTTGTTCTATAACACACTAGGAAATTTTTACAAGAAGATTGAGGGAAAGAGAAAGGTTTCAGATGAGTTGAGGCTACTCTTTGGAAATATGACTATCTGGCTGCTTACTGGGGCCTCTGTTCCTTGTGGCAGATTTCTACAGTACCTAGGCACATCCCACTCTGATGAAGGACTCTGTTGCTTTTTATTGACACTAATGCATAGTTTATTTTTTGATATAAGTATTTCTTAATGATGGATTTTTCTTTTTCTCTTAAGGTGAGCCTGACTCTAGAGTTCTAGCCCACATAGGAGATGATGATATTACAATAAGAATCAACACAGATGGGGCAGAATATAATATAGAGGTAAATCTATATGTACATTTTTGGGGGGCGGAGGGAGCTGTTAAAAAAGCCATTTCCCAGTTGTTTTAAGAAGACAAAGGTCTTTAATTATACTTACTTCTTTTTTCCTTGTGTTTGAAGTTTTTACCAGTGAATTAGATGATTTTTTTAAATAATTAAAAAAATTTTCTTATAAACATATAATGTATTATTAGCCCCAGGGGTACAGGTCTGTGAATCGCCAGGTTTACACACTTCACAGCACTCACCATAGCACATACCATCCCCAATGTCCATAACCCCACTCCCCTCTCCCTACCACCGCCCCCCGGCAACCCTCAGTTTGTTTTGTGAGATTAAGAGTCTCTTATGGTTTGTCACCCTCCCGATCCCATCTTGTTTCATTTATTCTTCTCCTACCCCCCAAACCCCCTACATTGCATCTCCACTTCCTTATATCAGGAAGATCATATGATAGTTGTCTTTCTCTAGCTGACTTATTTTGCTCAGCATAATACCCTCTAGTTCCATCCACGTCATCGCAAATGGCAAGATTTCATTTCTTTTGATGGCTGCATAGTATTCCATTGTGTATATATATACCACATCTTCTTTATCCATTCATCTGTTGATGGACATCTAGGTTCTTTCCATAGTTTGGCTATTGTGGACATTGTTGCTATAAACATTCGAGTGCACGTGCCCCTTCGGATCACTACGTTTGTATCTTTAGGGTAAATACCCAGTAGTGCAATTGCTGGGTCGTAAGGTAGCTCTATTTTCAACTTTTTGAGGAACCTCCATGCTGTTTTCCAGAGTGGTTGCACCAGCTTGCATTCCCACCAACAGTGCAGGAGGGTTCCCCTTTCTCTGCATCTTCGCCAGCATCTGTCATTTCCTGACTTGTTAATTTTAGCCATTCTGACTAGTGTGAGGTGGTATCTCATTGTGGTTTTGATTTGTATTTCCCTGATGCCGAGTGATGTGGAGCACTTTTTCATGTGTCTGTTGGCCATCTGGATGTCTTCTTTGCAGAAATGTCTGTTCATGTCCTCTGCCCATTTCTTGATTGGATTATTTGTTCTTTGGGTGTTGAGTTTGCTAAGCTCCTTATAGATTTTGGATACTAGTCCTTTATCTGATATGTCCTTTGCAAATATCTTCTCCCATTCTGTCATTTGTCTTTTGGTTTTGTTAACTGTTTCCTTTGCTGTGCAAAAGCTTTTAAAAATATGGAATGCTGGGGCACCTGGGTGGCTCAGTGGGTTAAAGCCTCTGCTTTCGGCTCAGGTCATGATCCCAGGGTCCTGGGATCGAGTCCCGCATCGGGCTCTCTGCTCAGCGGGGAGCCTGCTTCCTCCTCTCTCTCTGCCTGCGTCTCTGCCTACTTGCCATCTCTGTCTGTCAAATAAATAAATAAAATCTTTAAAAAAAATAAATTAAAAAAAATATATGGAATGCTTTACAAATTTGCGTGTCATCCTTGTGCAGGAGCCATGCTAATCTTCTCTGTATCATTCCAATTTTAGTATATATGCTGCCGAAGCGAGCACTAGGTGATTTTTTATAAAAAAAGAAGGTAATATTTTCTACACATCTGAGAAGCTGTCATAAATGCACCCTGTATTTCTTAATGCCATAACTGAGAGAAGGTCACACATGGAATGGATAATGGGAGGAAAAACTTTCTTTCTCTCCTGATTCATTTTTTAATTCTTTCTTTAATAATCCTACTATAAGTATAAATGTTCTTAAAGCCAAAGTCAAGTCTTATTTCTCCTGTTCCCTCTTAGATGCTCAGGAAATGCAAGATCAATAAAAGGCGATAGTTCATATTCTGAAAAGTTAAAAGAGGAAACTAAAACTCAGGCTCTGGGCTGCTCTTCCACTAAAGTACTAGCAGTAGAAACCAAACTAGCTGTTTTGTACAGGATGTATAACCCTGTGTCCTACACTAAGCCAGAAAACAAAACGCTTGCCACAGATTAGTGGATTGAAGCTTCTGTTTCTAGGAAGATGCAAATACTCTGGGTGGTCGTGACACCGAACCAGCAGCTGTGGGGAAACAGTAATTACGGTTGGTCAGAATGAAAGTTTAATGTGTATCTGAGTGCTGATTGGGTTAGGACCACATGCTGGTGCTATAAATGCTGTAAATTTTTTTTTAAAGATTTTATTTTTTGACAGAGCACAAGCAGGGGGAGGGGCAGAGGGGGAGGGAAAAGCAGGCTCCCTGCCGAGCAGGGAGCCCCATGCGGGGCTTGATCCCAGAACCATGGGATCATGACCAGAGCCAAAGGCAGACGCTTAACGATGGAGCCACCCAGGCGTCCCAATACTATAAATTTTAATAACATCCAGTTTGCATGGCCACTAGTCATTTGTCCATCCTTGTGAAAGAGAAGTCTGTCTCTGGCCTTGCGGTCTATTTTGGTCTGCTAGTATGTAGACCATCTAATGTTAGTGTTGTGGGGAGTCTAGCTTACCAGAAAGAGTCAGAAAATTAGCACAAATTAGCATTTACTTCAAAATAGGCGAATTAGTTAATTCTTAAATTTCCTTATTCTTTTAGTCCATTTTTAAAATGTACCTTTATTTTAAAAAGTACTCCCAGAAATTTTCAGAAAATATATCTGAAACCTTACTGAGAAATAGAACTACTGTTACCATTTTGGTGAGTATCCTTCCAAATTTTTTTCTGTACATGTATGCACACTTAGGTGTTTATACTTTTTCCTATAACATTAGGACCATACAGTATGTACAGTTTGTTGTCATGTAGTTTTTTAAAAAGATTATTTATTTGAGGGGGGAGGAGAGAAAGAGAGAGTGAGCACAAGCGAGGGGGAGGGGCAGGGAGAGAGGGTGAAGTAAGATCCTCACTGAACAGGGAGCCCGACACAGGACTTGATCCCAGGAGTGCACGATCATGACCTCAGCAGAAGGCAGCCGCTTAAGCAACTGAGCCACCCAGACACCCCTGTTGTCACATTTTTTCTAAATTTTTTAAAAAATTCAGTTTAGTTAACATACACTGTCATGCATTTTTTAAAATTCAAGTATAATTGTGAACATTTTTCCATATTAATAAATGAAGATCTAAATTAGGGTCGTTAAAAATATTTTATTTATGTGACAGCAGACAAGCTGGCAGAGCAGCAGGCAGAGGGAGAGGGAGAAGCAGGCTCCCCGCTGAGCAAGGAGCCCGAGGTGGGCCTTGATCCCAGGACCCTGTGATCATGACCTGAGCCAAAGGCAGAGGCTTAACCGACTGAGTCACCCAGGCGCCCCTAAAGTTTTTAATAAATGCTGCCTGTTGGTTCCTTGAAACATGGTACTGTTTATTCAACCATCTCTCATTGATGTTCATTTTTGTTTTGTTTCTAATTTTTTGAAATAAAAAATGCTACAGGGGCGCCTGGGTGACTCATCAGCTAAGTGCCCACCTTTGGCTCAGGTCATGATCCCGGAGTCCTGGGGTTGGGCCCAGTCTCAGAATCCCAAGCCTGCTTCTCCCTCTCCCCCTGCCACGCTCCCTGCTTGTGCGCACGCATGCGCACGTGTTATCTCTGTCAAATAAATAGTATGTTAAAGTGCTATAGCAAACAGCTTGGGCACACCTTTCGGGGCATGCATTTAGTTAGGACAGTCTTGGTGATCGGAAATCTTGTGGGTTTGGGGAGGACACCGAGTCGGCTGAGCCAGGGTTCCGCAGTAGCCGCCCTCGCAGCTAGGCAGCCGTGGAGCTTTGTTCCGTCCCTCACCGAGGTGGATGTGGGTCGGATCGTCCTTCTCCAGCTTGTAGCTCTGATGTCTGGACACATCCTTCAAGGTTGCCACAGATGGGAAATGAAGCTAGAGAATCCCGCAGGGGCTTTTAAGGGCCAGACCTGGAAGTGGCTACATCACTTGCACCCAGGTGGGACTGGAACTCTTGTCTCTGACTTGCCTGCAAAGAAGCCTGGGAAATATCCTCTTGTCTTGTGCTCAGAAAGAAAACAGTGTGGGGAATGCTCAGCATTGTTTCTGCCACCGTGCATGTGTCTGCTTATGTCCTTAGAAGAACCTGTTCCTTTTTAATTCAAAATGTGTACATGTACGATCCCAGTTAAATTTGCTCAGGTTCCTCACTTTTCCAAATAATTTCTTGGGGAAATTAGCAATTCTGTTTCCATCCATATTTCCTTGTCTCACTAAATAAAAAAATGGATATAATTAATATTTTATTGTGCGATGTTTACTTAAAAGTAAACTCAGCAGGTTTATTGAAGGACTTCCACATGAGATTAATAATCTTTTAATAAAAAAGTGGTTTACTACAATGGCAGTTTTTATATCCTTTATTACATAATTCTTACCCGCATTTAGCCTGATACAAAAATGATAAAATCTTAGACATAAGAGTCAACAGGAAAATGTATATATCTTATTTTTAACTCACTATTAAACATTTTAAGCCTTTACTGATTTTATCACCAAAGTTTGCTATTTATATAAATAAGCCTAGGTTAAACTTTAATCATAAGAATTATTTTCTTCTCCCTACCTTTTTGCTTTGAAAATGTTCAGATTTACAGAAGAATTATAGAATACCCTATAACCCTTCATTAACTAATAACGTAATACCATGTTTGCTTTATTGTCCGCCCCCACCACCAATCCTTTGAAAATAAGTTGTAGACATGCTAACACTTCACCCCTGAAGGCTTTCGTGTGCATCTCCTAACAGTAAGGACATTCTTCTGCGTGGCCGCAAAAACAGTAACACACAAGAACAATAACAATAACAAGTAAATAAACATAATCTAAAAATGCATAGAACATCCAGTCATCCTCAAAATCTCCTTCATAGGTATTTCCCCCCCAGTTTAGGGTCCAAGAGGTTCTTGCCTCTTACTTAGTTATTCATCAGAAGACTTTTTCTGGCTAATTGTTAATAGTGGCGAAAATAGGATTTGCTTTTATTAGCAGTAATAGTAGCTACTCTTATCTTGAAATCTTAATATATAACTGCATTCATTATTTTATGTATCTTCAAGATAGGTGTATTAGTACTTTACCCAGTGAGAAAAGTTATCTTCAGATAAGTTACTTGTTGAAGATACACAGTTAGGGGTATGGTTGAGGTTTAAACCTGGGTATCTCTGATCCCAAATCCTGACGTTTTTTTCTGTGTCATACTGACTATATCAGGAAACTTAATATGAATTTAGAAATGTTCGTCCAAAAAAACCATTTTTGTCTTTTCCTATTTGTAGGCCAGACGAAGGTCCCTACGGCCAAGCTGTTGGTTAGGTAACTTTCTGAGGTTTCTGCTAGCTCTGCCGCTCATTGTTTCTCAAATCTACCTCATGTGGATTATGAAAGAAGATCCACACATGTACCCTTGACCTTTGAACAACATGGATTTGAACTACATGGGTCCACTTATATACACAATTTTTTTAGTAAATGTATTGAAAGATTTGTGGAGATTTGCAACAATTTGAAAAAACTTGCAGATGAACCATGTAGCCTAGAAATAATGAAAAAATTAAGTTAGGTATTACTGTATAATACATCTAATGTACAAAATATGTGAATTGACTATTTATGTTGTTGGTAAGGCTTCTGGTTAACAGTAGGCTGTTAGTGTTTGTTTTGGGGACATCAAAGTTACATATGATGGATTTTCAATTGCATGGGGGGGGGGTGTCAGTTCCCCTAACCCTGGCATTGTGGAAGAGTCAACTATATTTAACAGCTTTATTGAGATAAAATTCACATACTATGCAGTTCACTCACTGAAAGTATGAAATTCAATGACTTTTAGTATATCCTAGAGTTACGGAAGTCATCACCACCATCCATTTTAGAATACTGTCCTCACCCACAGAAGCAGTACTGGACCCTTTAGCAGCCCACCGCTCTTTGCGCCCACATCTCCAGCCCTAGGAAACCACTGATCATGGTCTCTTCAGATTCGCTTGGTCATTCACAGAAATGGAATCGCACTATGCGGTCTTTTATCACAGGCTTCTTAGGATGCTTTTAAGGTCCATCCACGTTGTAGCCTGTGCCAGTGCCTCATTTCTTTTTCCTGCCGAACACTGGTTTGCTTTGTGGGGACGCCACATTGTGCTTACTCATCAGTCGGATGTTTGCGTTGTTTCCCTTTTTGACTGTTACAAAGAATGCTGCTGTGAACGTTCGTAGCAGGTTTCTGTGTGAGCATGCATTTTCAGTTCTCTTGGGTTTATACCAGGAGTGGAATTCCTGGGTCATATGGTAACTCTATTTTTAACCTTTTTTTTTTTTTTTTTAAACCTTTTGGGGAACTGCCAGTCTTTTCTGTGGTGGCTGCACTGCACATTCTCACCATTTTACATTCCCTAGTGTGTGAGGCTTCTGACTTCTCCGCATCCTCACCAAAACCTGCTGTTACTTGTCTTTGACTCCAGCCATCCTGGTGGATGTGAAGTCACATCCTTGTGGTTTAGATTTTCATCTCCATGATGGATATGGAGGGAGACTGCATATATCCATGTATATATAAAATACAGGGGTGTTTGTATGTGTGTGTACATATGATGTGTTTTTGTACTTTCCTCACAAGCTGCCTGGTTGGATGAGACCAGCATCCTTATAGGAACTTGGTTCTTGACTTGGTTATCCTTTCAAATACGTTAGTTCTGATTTACTATGACCTTGCAATAGGGGAAGTGAAGATTTTTTTTTAAGGGCTTTCCCTGAAAGAGGTGCGTTTTAGGCACATTGCAGCAAGTTTTCAGTCTTCTCTCCTGTGTATAAAACCTATATGGCAAGAAGATACTAAGGAAACCAGAATGAGAAGCGTACAGGGACAGAAGGTTCATCTCCCGTTTGTTGCTATAGGTCATCACCTGGAGTGGGATTGGTGTGTAGCAGGTGTTACATAAATGTTTCTGAGTGAATGGAAAAGGTTACGTATTTCTTTTTCTGGATCTTTTAAAAGATTTCCTAATTTGTACAAAATAATGCTTTTTTTGTATACAGATATAATCAAAGGGTGAATAACCCATGTATTTATCAGCATAGAAACTAAGAGAAATTGAAATGATTTATTTATTTTTAAGATTTTATTTGAGACAGAGTGTAAGAGAGTGTGTGGGGGTCAGGGGAAGCGTGATCCCTGGATACTGGGATCATGACCTGAGCTGAAGCAGATGCTTAACTGGCTGAGCCACCCAGGGGCTCCCGAAATGATTCATTTTTTATAAAATGACGAGTTAGTTTGCTTAACCTGGAAATGAGTGTTATTTAAAAGCAAAGGATGTTGTAAGAATTGAGTATTTAGGAATTCTTATATTTTGCATCTCAATTATGTATGTTTTCTGTTGTAGCCACTTTGGAGACTAATTAATGATACTAAAGACAAAAGAATATTAGTTTATAAATCTGAAGATATTAAGAATGTTTCACGTCTACAGTCTCCAAAAGTATGTGGTTATATAAAGGCTGATAATGAAGAGTTGCTTCCAAAAGGGCTGGTAGACAGAGAGCCACCTGACGGTAAGACTTAAAAATATATATCAAATAAGAAACAAGCATTATGGCTGTCTTCAATAGGGGTGGTTGTTAATTTATTATTCAGAAATTTCTTTAATACTTTTGCTTATAATGTAAGAACTGAAAATACTAGAAAATAATGGTAACAGTAAAGATTGGAAAAAGTCTACAGAAAAAGGAAATTGAATAATCTGAGGGAAATTTTCTTTTTTGGTAAATAGATATTAAAGAAGGATTGATATATAGTGCTTAAGTGGGTGTGGAGAGGAGGGAAAAATATTTTTCTTGGGTACTTAGAAATGACAAAATAATACTGTTGAAAGATAATCTTTAGGTAAGTTTATAAGAAATTAGTTGGTACAAGGAGAGGTCTGTACTATTTAGAAAGAGGTTTTCAGTCTTGGGACAGATCGCTCTATATATTTGTATAAATATATGTTTTGTTTTTTTTTTTTTTTTTAAGATTTTATTTATTTATTTGAGAGAGAGTGAGAGAGAGCATGAGCGAGGAGAAGGTCAGAGAGAGAAGCAGACTCCTCGAGGAGCCGGGAGTCCGATGCGGGACTCGATCCCAGGACTCCAGGATCATGACCTGAGCCGAAGGAAGTTGTCCAACCAACTGAGCCACCCAGGCGTCCCTAAATATATGTTTTTAAGATTTTTTTATTTTTAAGATTTTATGTATGTATTAGAGAGAGAGAAAGCGTGCGCACATGTGTGCATGCATGTGTTGGGGGAAGGGGAGAGGGAGAGAGAGGGACAAGCAGACTTTCCGCAAAGTAGGGCTCCATCACAGGACTCTGAGATCATGACCTGACCCGAAGTCAGACGATTAGCTGACTGAGTCACCCAGACACTCCCAGGATTTATTTTTAAAGTAATCTCCACACCTAATGTCAAGCTTGAACTCACAACCCTGAGATCAAGAGTCACCCACTCTACCAACTCTGCCAGTCCAGCACCCCAGGGTCATTAAAAAACTAACCATCTTGGAGAAGTACTCTACTGTCCTCATTTTTGAAAACTTAGAAAATATGACTGACATTTTTGTATATAAATACTCAATTGAATATTTGATAAGAAAAAGGACCTGTTACATAAACTAATTTTAATGTCTGATTATCTTGATAGTTTTACCCCTTTGCATAAATTATAAACTTCTAGAAGAAAATGACTGTTTCATAGTCCAACAATAAATTAGACTGTTTTACTTTAAGTACTTTTTAAGTTTCCTTATTTTAAAAATTAAGGAGGCCCTTTTCCTTGGTTTTGAATTCTATGATTTTAAAACCTATTACTTTTTACTTTTCTGTCTTCTTCCATATGGTTTTTTGGTTGAAGATAGTCTTTAAGGATACTAAGCTCAAATAATGTTTGTTTCAAAAATATGCTAGATTTAAAATGTTATTATAAAAAAAACTCCTTGTTTTGATGAATTTTGATTTAATAGTGCATACAAATTCATATTAGAGCTTGTTCATCGAGTGAAGAGAAGAGCCGACCCCAATCCCATGAAGAACACGTGTAAATTGTTGGTGGTAGCAGATCATCGCTTTTACAGATACATGGGCAGAGGGGAAGAGAGTACAACCACGAATTACTTAGTAAGTATCAGATATTGGATCAGGTCACTGGACACAAAATCGAGGTAGGGAGGCATATTCCATTTAAGAGAAGACTCCTGTGTTGTGAAATGTAATGAAATGAGATCTATTTCAGATGCTCTGTTATTTCCTAAGATAATGGGGAGCTCTCTGAGGTCTTACACTACTCTGTAGAGAGTCTAGTTTCAAATTTTTGAAAATCCACTTTACCTTTGAACTAGTATTTTCTGCACATTAGAATTTTCATGCATATTAAGGTTTAACATTTTTTATTCACGTGAACTCTTCGAAAACATCACTGCTGTAGTAACGGCCATGACACATGGTTGGATGTGTGCCCCAGAGCGAAAAAAAGTATTAGTCTGGACTTGTGTGTGTTCTCTGCTTATAAGTATATTTCAGAGAAGATGGTCAGTTTGGTGTTTATTGTATAAAATAGCTAATTGTCGGAATATAACTTCGTGGAGTCGATGGGACTCTTCTGGTCATAACTAACGGTAGGGCAAAGATTCAAAGGAAGGGCTACAGAAGTACTGACGCTGGGTGTTTGTGCCTTTGCTATTATAATTTGAAAAGCCAGGGAATCCCATTTCATTGACATTTTTGTTAGTATGATCTCATTCGTCATTATATCTTGGCACTGACAAAATGTTGTTGTTGAGGGAATAAAAGAGAATGCTGCTATTCATGAACCAAGAGCATAGGCCCCCAAAGACGTCTTTCTCATGGCCTTGCTTTTTCCATTCCCTGTGTTTTATTCATACCCTCCCTCACCCTGCTTTCCCTCCCCTTCCCATGTCAAGTGAAAGAATTTCTTATGAGGGTAGTAGGAGTAGTGTGTGAAATCACTGTTCTTGTTCCTAAGTAGGAAGGATTCTTTCTTGAAAATGTTCCTTTCTTAATGCGGGTTTTGTATTAAGGGCCTTAATTTACTTTTTGTTTATTACCCCACAAATAGGAATATAACGAGAGGCCTAGTCTGAAAAATTGCAGCTCTTAGTTTTACACTTACTATAAGCAAAGAACAAGTTTTAGATCGCTGATCTGCTTCACAGTTGCTAGAACCAGCCTCATGCAGCCAGTTTGTGAACAGTGGACTAGTCTGTTTGAGGAAAAGATGGGTAATGAGCATTTTGTTCTTATGTAGTTGGGGTCACCCTTGTTCGTCCTCCCTCAGTATTCTGTCTACCTTACCTCCCCTCCGAAAGCAGAGGACAGAAGTAAGGGGGACCAGTGGAAGCTCACTCCTCTCCTCTCTCTGCCCAGGCCTTGGTGCTGGACTTTGCCCGGTGAGGGCCGGGGGTAGGTTGAGCAGCATCCATCCGTGCCCCTCACCTCTTTCTGAGGAAGGCATCTGAGGTTCTTGCCGAGAGATGGAGTGGCGATGGATTGCTTCTTAGAAGGGCAAATTTAAACAAACAAGCAAACAAACAAAAAAGGGCAAATTTTAGGTATACCGGTTGACTTTTAAATTTCATTTTTATAGTTGAATGGAATGGCAGTTTTTTAGAAGCTGTTATTGATATTTTGGTTCATACGCAATTGATATCCTAAAATTTGAAACGAACTGTACCATTTCTTGATTCTGGTAATAATACTCTAAGCTCGAGGCGAGGAATAATTCTTTTGTTAGTGTCATCGTGGTGAAGACCGCCATCTGAACGCTGGTTTTGTGAATAGGTGCAAACTTTTTACAGTGGTGTTTTCTCTAAACTGACCATTTTAATCCCTGCAGAATTTATTTCATGTTGCAGAGCGGTAAACATACACGTCTTTCTCTCATTTTCTGTTCTAAACGCAGATAGAACTCATTGACCGAGTGGATGACATCTATCGGAACACTTCATGGGACAACGCGGGTTTTAAAGGTTATGGAATACAGATAGAGCAGGTATTTACCAATGGATGTGGCTGCGGCTGTATAACTCCGCTGAGTGATGCGATGCAAATATGTGTCACTTGTATTCAGAACCCAAAAACCGATCTTCAACTCTAATCTTACAAATTTTCAAATGCCAGTGATTTTCATCTGATTTGTATAGTGTTTTTGAATTATTTACAGATTGTGAAGTTTTTTGTTCTTAGGCTCGTTGAGGCAGGAAGGCTTTTTAGGCTGCTGTGATCTCTTCTTTTTTTTTTTTTTTAGATTATTTATTTATTTATTTGACAGAGAAATCACAAGTAGGTAGAGAGGCAGGCAGAGAGAGAGAGAGAGAGAGAGAGAGAGAGGGAAGCAGGCTCCCTGCTGAGCAGAGAGCCTGATGCGGGGCTCGATCCCAGGACACTGAGACCATGGTCCGAGCCAAAGGCAGATGCCCAACCCACTGAGCCATCCAGGTGCCCCTCCTGTGATCTCTTCTTTCTCTGAATTTATGTTTTTATCCCCCTTCACTGTTTTACTTTTTTGATTATGCTTTATGTCTTCAGTTAGAATGTTGGCACATATTGTTGAATCCTTAGAAATTTACTCAGAAATACTGTGTGTACATTTGCAAGGAATTTATGCATATAGAACCAGTAGATCTCTTTTCCTCAGAATTTTCTGGTTTCTTCTAATCTGTGAATAGAGCGCATCCAGTAATGGTGTATTGATGTCATTTTAATTATATCTCATAGTAAACATTGTTCGAAAATTATAAGACTAATTAAAAAAATTCTGAAGTTGGGTATTGCTTTGGACAGATATTTAATATATTTAATAAATTATTATCTCTTGTTTTTTCCAGGCTCTTTGTGCTAAATTAACCATGTTCTTAAAGGTTCTGTAGTATAGAACTTAGAGATTAAGAAACAAAATTTTTGAAATCATGCATATTATATAAATGTTAAACTTTTATAGTACTTGTATAAAACTAAGAGAATTATTTTTCCCTTTTCCATTCTCTTTTACTGTTTTGCATTTTCTTTTAAGTTATTATTTGACTAGGTAATATATACACATGGTACAAAAGCCAGTGAAAAGTAAGTCTCTTCAACCTCTACTATTGTCAAACCATTCCCTTTCCCCAGAGACATCCATGTCACAATCTCCTAAGTACCGTCCTGGAGAGATTTGGTGCATGTGTAGCATGTGGATGTGTATGTGTATATTTGACACATGGTGGTGTGCTCTACTCTTTGCACCTTGCTTTTTCATTTTGTGTCTATGTTGATGGTTGTTCCATTGTGGTACATAGAAAGCTGCCTCCCTTGTCTAAAACAGCAGCATCATGTTCAGGTTTTAGGAGACCAATAAATAAAACTCCGTTTTGCCATAAGAAGTTGGAGCCACTTGGAAAAATGGCGCAGTGTAGATTTGAAATGCCAGCTTTGTAATAATGATAATAGGTGGATTGGAGGGTATGATTTAGATGTGCAATCACAGTGGGTTTCCATCTGTTTCATCCCAGAATTGGTCTTGACCACCCACCACCAAAGCTGCAAAGCCCTTCCCTGTGAGCCTGCCATATGGTGGCGGAGCGGACCAGATTATACCCCCCCAGGCAGGCACATCCAGAAGAGAGGCCAGAAATGGCTAAGCGGAGCATGGCTTTGTTCTTTTCCTTAAACACACTCACTGGTCGATACGTTTCATCTCCTTTGGAGGAAAGCCTTTGTTCCTTTTTTTATTAAAGCAGGATTAACATGAGTTTTTTACTTTATGTCCAAGGAAAAGCCCCTGTTCTTTATCATCTTTTATTTCCGTGGGGTGCAGTGACAGACATCTAGTTCTTTGTTTCTGAATCATTGACTATGGTTGGAGTAAATATTTTAGGCTTAGGAACCCAGGTTCTCATTTTATCAAACTAAATGTAGAAGAAATAAGAGTTCAGGAATACATTTATAAGTTGATAAGTAATATAATAATAAATAATAAGCCATTGACATACATGTTTACCATATCATACCAAGCATATCATATGCTTCTCAGTTTTTTTTTAAATGAATATTAGAGCTGGAATTGTAGTTTTAAAACATTTTTTTCTAGAATGGTGGATGATCTTATTTTGCATAGCTAAAACAGTGCAGTATTGTTCAGTCTTGTGACTTTTTTCTGAAGTGTTCTAAGTATATTGTCTCTTTAAGTATAGATCCGCATTCTCAAGTCTCCACAAGAGGTGAAACCCGGTGAAAGGCACTATAACATGGCAAAAAGTTACCCAAATGAAGAAAAGGATGCTTGGGATGTGAAGATGTTGCTAGAGGTAGGTGGTGGAGTCCCAGATGTGGTGCTGCTGTTAGCATGCTTGGTGGTTTCTCTAGCCCATGGGGCGTGTCTGCATCAATGAAGGGGCGCGCTGAGAAAGGTCACTGAGAACCAGGAGCAGCGCATCCCAGTAACCCAGCAGTGACGCTTTAGCGGGGCCGACAGCAAGACGGGCCAAAAGGTTGTCAAAATGAAAAATGAAAAAAATGAAAATGAAATGAAAAAAAAAAAAACAAAAAAAAAACAGCTAGAAGGCGGTTCTTCTTGACCTTAATATCTTCAAGAATCCAGTTAAAGTATTGAGACTTTAGAAAATGTATACTCAATATAAACATTTTTTGCACACCATTCTGTTCAGGTTTCTTTGAAACTTATCAGTAGATCTGCTAGGTCAGGAATTGTCAAACAGTATGAAGATGTGAAAGTTTTCTTGAAGATGTGAAAGTTTTCTACAGGATTTAAAAATCTTCGTGACTATATTCTAGTTAGAAATCTGAAGATTAAAAAAAAAAAAAAAAGAAAGAAATCTGAAGATAGCCTAAACGTTCTGTGCCTTATGAGTCTTGCCTTGACGGGTATGATTGATCCTTTTTGCCACATATTTCAGCGTCTTGAGTTTGTGTATGCAATTGCTTTGTCATAGAATTGCCTTCCAGGAAGTGAGAGTGATCTTCTGATACGCTCGTGCGTGTGTTGGTTTCCTCTGGCTCCTCTAACAAGTTACCGCAGACTCGCAGCTCATAACAACGCGACTTACCCAAGTTGTCTCTGTGGGTTAGTCCACGTACAGTGTGGCTTATGTCTCACAAGGCAGAAATTAAGTTTTCAGAGCTTGGAGTTAAAGGATATGGCCAGCTCTTCATCCAGGTCGAGATGCGCAGGGTGCTGCCTGTGTTGCCTACTCTCCGTGTCTTCTGGGCTGTGACCCGCTGCCCGGCCAGGTCACTTCTCGAGAGGCTCGGTGAGGGGAGCGGTCCGTCAGGACTGCCGGTAACAAAACGCTGCACACTGGCAGCTTAAACAACGGAAATTTATTTCTCACGGTTCTGGAGGTTGGAAAACCAGAGCAAACTTAAAATGAACAAAAACCCTGGGCACCTGGCTGGCTCAGTCAGAGGAGCACGCGAGTCTTGATCTTCGGGTTGTGGTATCGAGCCCCATGTTGGGTGTAGAGATTACTGAAAATAAAAAACAAAACAAAACCACCACGTACAAAACCAGTGGAGTCCTTGAAATACTTTAGGGGGTTCTGTTTGGTATTCGGTGCTGACATCCCGTGGACAGAGTATCCAGGCTCTGAGACTTACAGAATTGGAATGTCTCCAGGGCTGGGCTGCACGGCTTCACACCAGCCCTCTTGGTTTTGAGCTGCTCTAAAAAGCCCCCAGGTTCTTCCCTGTCCTGTCCCCCACCCCGACTAGATGGTACTCCTCTCCTTTCCTGTATCGGTGGGTGAAAATTGTACACAAGCGTTGTGCGGCGGGTGTGTGTTCTGATGGAGGGCTGCAGTCAGTCACACGGCAGTGTTCTCCAGGGTCTGGTCGAAACATGTCTGATGTAATTGTTAATCTAATTAAGAATACTTTTTTTCTTAAAGCAATTTAGTTTTGATATAGCCGAAGAAGCATCTAAGGTCTGCCTTGCACATCTTTTCACCTACCAAGATTTTGATATGGGAACCCTTGGGTTAGCTTATGTCGGTTCTCCCAGAGCCAACAGCCACGGAGGTGTTTGCCCAAAGGGTAAGTTTTCCGTTTGTTGTGCGGATGTGTGAGAATGGCAGGCTGATTAGATTATATTGTTATCCTGTGTTCGATAAGCAATTTGTCTCTGTTTCCTTTGTCCTCTAGCTTATTATAGTCCAATTGGAAAGAAGAATATCTATTTGAATAGTGGCTTGACCAGCACAAAAAATTATGGTAAAACCATCCTTACAAAGGTATGTTCTCTTATTTTTTAAAAGGATAGATTTTGAGTTTGTTTTAGTAGAACCTTAGCGGTATATATTTATGTAGGTATCTTTTTAAAAAGTGGTATATACTTCTGTTTGCTTCTGCTTAAAAAAAATATATGTTTTGGTGGGAAATGTGAAAATAAAAAATATAAAGAAAAAGATAAAAAGCTACCTGTGAGATTTCTTTTGAGAGTGGTCAGGGTCCTTGTTTTTCCTGAAGTCACCCCTCCTGGAGCCCTTCATCCCGTGCTTTTCTGTGGGCTGCTCGGTCCCCAGTCCTGCAGTGTGGCAGTCGTTAAAAGACTTCCCACTCTCTCTCGTTTCCTGGACCTCATGTTCTTTCTTTTTCTTTTTTTTCTTAAGATTTTATTTATTTATTTGAGAGATTGAGAGGGAGATAGCATGAAGACGGGGGGAGAGAGGAGGGTCAGTGGGAGAAGCAGACTCCCCACCAAGCCTGACGCGGGGCTTGATGCTGGGACTCCTGGACCGTGACCTGGGCTGAAGGCAGATGCTTCACTGACTGAGCCACCCACGAGCCCCTGCTCTTGCTCTTTCTTGATTTATACGGTCATTTTGGTATGGCATACCTTCCAGGAGTTTCCTAAGAAAAGGGTACATGAGAGGCAAATTGAGATTTTTTACATATCTGAAATGTCTTTACCCTACACTTAAATTTGATTGATAATTAAATTTTTTCAGCATTTGCAGGCGTTGTTCCATTATTGTCTTCCAGTGTTTTGTGTTACCCTTAGAATCTGAAATCATTCTGATTTTTTTATCCTTTGTATGTGACCTGTTTTTTCCTTTAGAAGATTTTAGGATCTTGTTTTTGCCCAGATACATCCATTAAGAATGTGTTAGGCACATTCCAGCAAATCCATAAACTGAAAATCCAACAAACAGTGACTTCTAAGAGATGTATTTGCTTCAGTCAACCACAGGGTCAGGGACAGCGTCCTCTGGATGCTGAAGCAGCTTAGTGATGCTCCCTCAGGGAACCAGGATCTTCCCAGTTTTCACTCAGCCCCTCTGAACACAGGCCTTTGTCCTCATGCGTATCCTCTGCTCACAAGATGGTTCTCTTCTGTGTTGCAAAAAGAGGGACAGAGCCTCGTCTGTCCCTTGTAAAAGAAAAAAAACTCTGGAAGTCCCACCCCCTCTGTTTCTATCTCACTGGACAGCCTGACCTACCTTCAAAGAAATACGGGAAGAGGCTATTTTAAGAGTACACTGCCAGCCTGAGCAGGATTAGGATTTTTTAAGGAAGGAAGAAGGGGAGAATGGGCATTGATGGGAAATACTAGTTTCTGACACACTGGTAGTTTGGCTCCAACGTTATACGTGCTGTAGGTTTTTTATCCCACTGTGTTGGGCCCTTCAGTCTGGACACACCAAACTGCCACAGTCCTGCTGTTCTGTTGTTGATCTCGTTCATCAGGACCCCATTTAAGAAAAGCAGGGCCTTGCTGGCCAAAGTAGCTGACGGTGGGATATTAAGTCATAGCGTTTTCTTTGTATGATCATTTAAGGAAGCCGACCTGGTAACAACTCATGAATTGGGACACAATTTTGGAGCAGAGCATGATCCGGATGGCCTAGCAGAATGTGCCCCAAATGAGGACCAGGGAGGAAAATACGTTATGTATCCCATCGCCGTGAGTGGAGATCATGAGAACAATAAGGTATGTATCTTCTGGAGCTTTTTTGGGTAAGGAAGGAAAGAGACTATTATGTTTAATTATAATGAGAGCTCAGAAGAGCCTTCCATTCCAGGTCTGGAACTGTGACTTACAAAGTACCCTCAAACTTGGTTGTGTGTTTTAGAGTGAGGTGTGGTGCATCGAATCTGGTTTATGTTATCATTTGGACTGTTATCAAAGTTAATTGTGTTGATGGGGACTATATGGAAAATTAGTGATAGTAATGGCTCATGTTAGAGGTTTAGATGACAGGGTCTGGTGCAAGTTAAAAGTTTCATGTCATCTCTCTCTCTCTCTTTTTTAAGATTTTATTTATTTGACAGAGCGAGAAAGCACAAGCAGAGGGAGCACCAGGGGTAGAGGGAGAAATAGGCTCCCTGCTGAGCAGGGAGCCTGATGTGGGGACTCAGTCCCCAGACCCCAGGATCATGACCTGAGCCAGAGGCAGACACTTAATCAACTGAGCCATCCAGGCTCCCCAAAAATTTCATGTCATTTCTTATACAAGCTGTTGTTCCTTTTAACTCTACTTAATTTGCACGTTTTCATCAACTTTTGCAACAAAATACATAATTTGCCAGATTATAAACCCCTGTGGGAAAGGCCCATCCATGCTTGTCTTGTTCACAGCTCTGTCTCTAGTGCCTAGCAGGGGTCCCTGGCATGTAGTAATTGGTTGAATAAATAAATGAAGTTTACTGCCAGGGGTTTCTGAGAGTACACTAATCCCATGGGAGAAAGTAAGCCTGGCTACGACGGACTCTGCAAGTGTTCACAGGTGTCTGTTTTGTGCATTTCACTTAAGTTAAGCGGCACAAAGCGTCAGGAGGAGAACACACTGGTGGTGCCGAGTTAGAGAGGGCTGGCTCTAACTGGGAAAGATGGTGAAGTATTTCTCCTGGTTCCTTTTTGGAGCCAGGCCCTGGCTTTAATTTAAAGCCTGGCAGGGAGCTAGAGGAAGGGATTATTTTTGTGTTTCCCTGGCCCTGACCCTGCTTTTGGAAGTTTCTTTCTTTTATTCTTTTTGTCATCTTTTTCCTTGGCTCTTAAGTATAAACGCTCTCTTCCTCTCTTGTTTTGCACCTTAAGCTTTATATTTCCTCTGCTTGACCGCTTGTGCCCCAGGAGCTCTGCCCTCCCTGTTGCACTGTTCCTCCGACTTGCCACATCCTGTTTCTCAGAGTTGTCTCTGCATTTTATTTTTTTTTAAATGATTGATTTATTTTTTTAATTTTAATTTTTTAAAAAGATTTTATTTATTTATCAGAGAGAGTGAGCACAAGCAGGGGGAACAGCAGTCAGAGCAGGCAGAGGGAGAAGCAGGCTTCCCGCTGAGCAAGGAGCCCAATGCGGGACTCAGTCCTAGGACCCTGGGATTATGACCTAAGCTGAAGGCTGCTGCTTAACCAACTGAGCCACCAAGGCGTCCCTGATTTACTTATTTTTAAAGAGAGAATGTGTGCTTGAGGGGGACGAGGGACAGAGGCAGAGGGAGAGAGAGAATCTCAAGCAGACTCCCTGTGGAGCCCAGCACAGGGCCCGATCTCACCACCCCGAGATCACAACCTGAGTCAAAGCAAGACAAGAGATGCTTAACTGACTGAGCCAGTCAGCTGCCCTCTCTGCATTTCTAATCGTGTATATGGTAGCTTAGCGCTATTCAGTAGAAGGTTCTGGGATGACGGAAACATTCTGTGTTAATACAGCAGCACTAGCCATAGGTGCCTGTTGAGCACTCCAGATGTGACCAGAGAGACCAAGTAACTGAATTTTAAATTCTGTTTATTTTATTTTATTATTCTTTCTAAATTGTTTTATTTAAATTCAATAGTGATTGCCTAGGGCTGGAGCTGGGAATGGGAATTAACTGTAAAAGGACATGAGGGACCTTCCTGGGACAAGAACATGTCCACAAGCTGATTTGTGGTGATGGCTGCCCTATTTGGTAGTTATTGGAAATCCCTGACTTGGACACTTGAAGTGGGTAAATTTTGTGATATATAAAATATGTCTTAAATAAAGCTATTAGGAAACAAACAATAATAACAACCCAGCATGAGGGGAGGTGTTGAGGGCGCAGAGGAGGGGGAAGCCATAAGGTGATGGTTGTGGAAGCTGGGGAGGGGCATGTGGGCATTCATGATACCATCGTGTCTACTTTGCAGCTGTGTGAACATTTCTATAATAAAAAGTCTGAAGTATGTGGTGAGGAGGAAGAAATTGAAATAGCCACATTTGGCTCCTGGCTGTAGTTTAGACGGTACACTCTCTGGTCAATTGCTTCTTTGTTATTGAGGATGGTTTGAGTACTTTGGGGGAAATTGTCTTACTTTATAGACTTGTCCTCTATAAGTTCTTCTTGTGAAATTTCCCTGTGAGCTCTTCCATGGCCTTGTAATGACTTCTAAGGAGAATAGTGCCTGGCTAGAGCCTTTTTTTTTTTTTTTTTAAATTTAGGGAAGTGGGGGCACCAGGGTGGCTCAGTCAATTAAGCATTTGCTTTTGGCTCAGGTCATGATCCCCTGGAGTCCTGGGACTGAGCCCCATATTGGGCTCCCTGCTCAGTGAAGATTCTGCTTCTCTCTCTGCCCCTCCCCTGCTTATGCTCGCTCTAACTCACTCTCTCAAACAGATAAATAAAATCTTAAAAAAAAAAAAAAATTCAAGAAGCGCTAGTCATCCACATTGGGCATAGAGCTTTTTTTAAAAAAAAAAAAAAAACACGGGCAACTCTCGGGGCACCTGGCTGGTTTGGTCAGTAGAGCACATGACTCTTGATCTCAGGGTTGTGAGTCCAAGCCCCATGTTGGATGGGGAGCTAAGCTAAATGAAAAGTGAGGGACAAGAAAAGGAGGTGCTAGTTTATCAAAAAAGAACAATTTGTCCATTTATTTATTTTGTCCTAAGCACATCATGTTTAGTGTATTTTCTGTTAGTTTGGTTTTCCCAAGTAGTGATCCTCTAATAAAAAGATACTGGGTGGGACGCCTGGGTGGCTCAGTGGGTTAAAGCCTCTGCCTTCGGCTCAGGTCATGTTCCCAGGGTCCTGGGATGGAGTCCCACATCGGGCTCTCTGCTCAGCAGGGAGCCTACTTCCCCCCACCACATCCTGCCTGCCTCTCTGTCTACTTGTGATCTCTGTCAAATAAATAAATAAAATCTTAAAAAAAAAAAAAAAAGATTAAAAAAAAAGGAAAAAAGATACTGGGCGTCTTCTAATCTACACTTTCAATGAATTTCTTAATAAAAATGTTTGTAACTAGGTAAGAAGCGCTCCCGTTTCCTTGACCTCAAAAGACAGGGCCTGGCACCTCCCACAGGCAAGCTGCTGAGGCCTCAGGCCTCACTGTGCTCATGTGGCACAAGGGGGGTGAGTTTGTAGGAGGGTTTGTTGGTGCAAGAGGAGAGAGTGTGGGAAGGGTGCAAACAGAAGGCCAGAGGTCTTCAGGAAGCATGAAAATTGTTCTCTTAGCTCTTAGCCCAAGGGCCCCGGCCCTCGGATTGTAGCTGTGGCAGGTTAGTGAGGAGGCTGCTTACTGCTTCAGTGTGAATTCTAATTTCCTAGCATCTGGTCTCACATGAGTGCACTGCTAAAACTGAGTTCGCGGATCTGCAGTGCTTGTGAGTAAACCCAGCAAATTCTAATTGCCCAAGGCCTAGACTGAAATAACCAGAGCCCCTAAATATCTTCACCGTAGAATAAATAGGAAGACCCTTTAAAAAACAAAAAAAAAACAAACCAAAGATCTGGTTAATATTTCTGTTTAGGGTGATAAGGTCTTGGATATCATTCCAAAAGTAATCCTTTAGTATCTGATTCAGCGATCACTGTTCCCTTAGGAGGGTCCTGTGCCCTCCGCTCCTCAGGGGCTCCGCGGCTGTCATCTGGGGCAAAGGGAAGCCATTTTAGCAACTGTGCAATAGTTGTGGAGATGCTGTCTCCACAGCATCACTGCACAGGTTTTCCTTCAGTCTCTTACTCCCTTTCTTGCTAATTGCAGATGATTTGGGAAATGGACTCCATTTCAGAGCTCCTGGTAAAAAATCCCCAAATTTATAAGGAAGCCATTTCCCTGGTTCTGTATTGCAAGTGGAGCAGTGAGGGTAGAGGCTTCCTGTGGGACATTGGTCACCTGCAGAAATCTCAAACTTAAAATCCTGGAGACCCATGTGAATGTTTAGGTAACAATTTGGATTCTTGTCGTTTAATAGACTGTATGTAATAGCCTACCTCTTACTATGCTCATCTGTTTAAAAACCTGAAACATCGGTCATTGGTACACACAGCCCGGGAAAAGGAGGTAAATCAGAGATAGACTCCGTTTTGCCTCTCTGAGTCATCCTGTCCAGGAAGATGGTGGCTATGCCGGACTCTCACGGTCACTGCCGCGGCGCTGGGTGCCAGCGGACAGTCTGGGGGGGCCAGAGCGTCGGCCCTCTGGATGGGACTGGCCGGGACGCGCGCGCTCTGTCTTTGTACGGCCTGTCTGGGGAGAAGTTTGGCTCCTAACCAGACGCACGCCAGCTTTTGTGCACCCAGCTGAGGGGACAGCTTGATTCCACGAAGCTGGCTTTCTGAGGGGGCAGTGGTGGAATTTGACAGACCTTCGAGGTGGCTCTGCTTGTGGCTCTTACAGTGAGAGTTTGTCTCTAGAGAAGAAACACAAGCACTACTTGGGAATGACGTGGTGTTATTTTGGTTCCTTTGTGGCCCTTCCTCTGGTAAGATGTTCTCCAACTGCAGTAAGCAGTCCGTCTACAAGACCATCGAGAGTAAGGCCCAGGAGTGTTTTCAAGAGCGAAGCAACAAGGTGTGTGGGAACTCCAGGGTGGACGAAGGAGAGGAGTGCGACCCTGGCATCATGTACCTGAACAACGACACGTGCTGTAGCAGCGACTGCATGCTGAGGGCCGGCGTGCAGTGCAGGTGAGCGCGGGCAGCGGTCACGCGGGGGGGTGGGGAGGCTCACGGGCGCGTGTGTGTCCTTTTCTCCTTAACAGCAAGGAAACTGCTTTCTGGGAAGCAGTGTGACTTTATGTCACAAAATCTCTAATCTTGTAGACTTTTTGATTCAGGATCCCATAGCTCAAAGAGTCTTTTTTAAGGAAACGAGAGAGGTGATTAAATGAGAATGTTCACAGCTGCATTCTTCTTCTTCTTTTTTTTTTTTTTTAAGATTTTATTTATTTGACAGAGACAGAGTGAGAGAGGGAACACAAGCAGGGGGAGCGGGAGAGGGAGAAGCAGGCTTCCCGCTGAGCAGGAAGCCCGATGCAGGGCTTGATCCCAGCACCCTGGGAACATGACCTGAGCCAAAGGCAGACACTTAACAACTGAGCCACCCAGGTGCCCTGCTGCATTATTTTAGAGTAACAAGATATTAGGCCCAGGCGACAGTCCTGAGATCTAAATTGTTGTGTTTCTATGCAATAAAACCGTGTGGAAGACTATGTTCAGTGGCATACACTAAATGCAGAGGAAGCAGGTCACAAATGAGAAGGTACCAGTGTTTGCGCGTTGCGGACTGGTGCCTGGCTTAGCGTAGAGGAGGAACCTCGAGTTGATGGTGAGTAGCAGATGTGAACGATGTGTGGTGCTACTGTCGGTGGAAATCCTGATGGAACTCTGATTCCGGCTGCCTCGTTTCCTCCCCATTGATGGCCTTGCAGGCATAGGTCTTCCTTTTTTTAAACTACTGTATCAAGTTAACGAAAACCAGGGACACCAAGATGTTCCAAGGATGAGTCCCCTCGGACCTCTCCGCGCTCCTGCTTGATGGCCCCGCAGGAAGGGCAGACAGTGTGTGCAGGCGGCCGGCGCCCGGGAGGCCGACTTTGCAGGATCGGGCGGCCCAGCCGAGGGGCCTTCCCCGCCGTCTGCAGGGCCCCCTGACATGACCGTAGTGTTTGCTGTGGGGCTGACTTTGACTGGAACTGTACCTGTCTGCTCTGCCTCTGCAGTGATAGGAACAGTCCTTGCTGTAAAAACTGTCAGTTCGAGACTGCCCAGAAGAAGTGCCAAGAGGCGATCAATGCTACTTGCAAAGGCGTGTCTTACTGCACAGGTGAGTCCTTTTGCTGGTTCTCTTGGGATGCTTTTGCTCAGGTGAGCATGTGTATGTTTGAAACAACACTGTATTTTGTTCAGATGAAAACAGCCTTTAGAATCGTACTCCTCCGTTTGAGATGCACTTACCAGTGGTCAGCGCCAGACCCGTTGTGCTTGCTTTCTTATTTTGTCCGCTTCATTCCCATCACCTCCTTCCTCTCACGGGCGTCTAATATTTGCCTGGGTATGTGTATTTCCTTGGAAGATAATATCGTGTTAGTTTGTGTATATATGTGTTTTTAACATGCCAGGATAATACTCCGCTTTCGATCTTTTTCTAAACTCAATGCCAGTTTTTATGAAGTATCCCTGTCATGCCGTCTGTGGTGTGTGTATCTGTGTCTGTACATGGTCATTGTTCGGACCCCTGCTGAGTTTACTTGTGTGCTGTAGTGTATGGTACTCGCCTGTTCACTAAGTGACGGCTTGGACTGCCTTCATCTTGGTGCCGCCGATAGGAGTTCAACAGATGTCTCCCACCTGTCTCCCAGGTGTTGTAAGGGTTTTCTGGCTGCATGTGGGGGAACAGAGTTGCTTGGTCATAGGAAGTGGCCCCGTGTTGATCTCTCTAGAACAGTCATGATGCACCTGTAGTGTATGTGGATTCCTGCGTCCCCGTGTCCTCATCAACCCTTGCTGTTACTCAGATGGTCTTCTGTTTTTTGCCAATCTGATGAGTATAAAGTGATCTCTCATCCATATTTGCATGTTTCTTGAAGGTACCTGTGTCTCCTTTTATCTGTTAGCTATGCAAAGTTTTCCTTTTGTCAATAGCCAGTTCATATATTTGGTTCTTTTTAAAATTTTTTTAAAGTATTCCTCATGCCCAACCTGGGGCTTGAACTCACAACCCTGAGGTTAAGAGTTGCGTGTTCTGGGGCACTTAAGCAGTCCAGCTCTTGGTTTTGGCTCAGGTCACAGTCTCTGGGTTGTGGAATCAAGACCCACGTTGGGCTCTGTGCTCAGCAGGAATTCTGAGATTCTCTCCCTCTCCCTTTGCCCCTTTCCCTGATCACCTTTTGTGAGCTCTTGCTCTCTTTTTCTATTAAATAAACCTAAAAAGTCGCATGCTCTAATAACTGAGACATCAGGGTGCCCCTATATGGTTCATTTTTAAAAATTTGGGTTTCATGTCTTTTTGATATTGTTGACTTAGAGGAGTCATTGTATGATAATTTGATTGGTTTATAAGTTGCATATACCTTCATCCTATTTGTTGTCCATCTCGGAACAGAAACTTTAATTTTTCTTTTTAAAGGTTTTATTTTTATGTATTTGTCAGAGAGAACAAGTAGAGGGAGCAGCAGGCAGAGGGAGAAGCAGACTCCCTGCTGAGCAGAGAGCCCGATGTGGGGCTCCATCCCAGGACCCTGGGATCATGACCTGAGCCGAAGGCAGATGCTTAACCCGCTGAGCCCCCCAGGTGCCCTGTTCACCCATTTAAAGTGTACAGTTAGTGGTTTTTAAGGTGTTCGCATTCGTGCACCTGCCAGCAGTCAGTGTCAGAACGTTTCCATCACCTTAAAGAGAAACCTGTGTCCCGTAGCCATCACTGAATGTCCTCATTCCCCGCCAGCCCCAGAAAACCAGTGATCTTTTTGTCTCTGTGTATTTGCCTGTTCTGGACATTTCATATAAGCAGAATCCTACAACACATGGCCCTTTGCAGCTGTCTTCTTTCATTCGGAATCAGGTTTTTGGGACTCCTTGTGTCATAGCATGAAGCCGTCATCGTCTGTCCTTGTCGCTGAGGGATCGCCATTGTGTTCGTCTGTCCCGCATTTTGTTACATTCGTTCACCAGTTGATGCGCTTTGGGATTATTTCCACTTTCTGATGATGACTAACACCGCTGTGGATATTTCTGTACAAGATTTTGTGTGGTTGCGTGTCTGTCGTTCCCCAGTCGAGACCCAGGAGCAGAGTCGCTGGGTTGGATGGTAGCCGTACCCTCGTTTGAGGAGCCTCAGGGCTGTCGCGCTAGCAGTGTGCGGTGTCACGTTCCCGCCTGCGGCATCGGTGGCTTCCTGTGCGTCCACGGCCTCAGCTCCACTGGTTATCTTTTTGGTTCTCACCTTCCTAGCGAAGCTCTGTGTCAGTTTGGTTTTTCCTTTTCCTTTCCTTTTTTTTTTTTTTTTAAGATTTTATTTATTCGATGAGGGGGGAACACAAGCAGGGGCAGTGGGAGAGGGAGAAGCAGGCTTCCCATTGAGTGGGGAGCCCGATGCGGGGCTCGATCCCAGGACCCCAGGATCATGACCCGAGCCGAAGGCAGATGCTTAACAACTGAGCCACCCAGGCGCCCCTCCTTTGCCTTTTCAACGTGCATTTTATAAGACGCCACTCATGCCTCCTACGTTCTGAGACCTGTCAGCACGGCTGCAGTTTGCCAGTTGTCAGGAGCTGGAACGGCTCAGGCAAGCTTCTCACGAACATTCTCTAGCTACGCTCAGTATGTCAGCCTTGGTTTTAGTAATAAAGCAGATTCAGAAAAATTCTTTTTAAATAAGCATTATCAAAGCAATTTGAAAAAATTTATTCGTTCTTATCGAATAGCCTTTCTTTCCCTCGCTATTTTCTATGAAGGAGCAGCTAGCAGAATATTAACTCCTTATAAAGACCCCGCGTTCACCACCAGCAACGTCCGCATCACCTGGGACCTTGCTCGAAGTGGACGTTGTTGGTCCCTCTGCCGCCTTCCCCCAGGCCCAGGGCCCCAGCGGCTCTGAGGACAGGTGCAGTGACCTGTGCCACCTGCTCCGTCTACCCGTGGGTTCCGATGCACCCAGAGTCTCGGGAGCCTGGAGACTAGGTGGCTCTGTGTGTTTAATGCTTGTCCTCTGCATCTGGTGCCCTGACGTTAGTGCTGAGAACGCGTGTGCAGCGGATACTTGTGGGACATTTTGCACGTGTGTGTTCAGGGCAGCAGCACGCACTGAAAATACCGGGGAATGCGGTCTCCCCGTCACTGACATGCTACCCTGTCCCCATGGCCTCCTTTCAGCAGCCGCACACTTGTTACATGCCCATCCTATTGACCCCGAGTGCCCAGCAGCATAAACGGTTTCGTCAGACCAGAGGCACAGGTGATGTGCCCGTGTCAGTGTATATCGGGTACTTCGTGGAGGGCTTCTTTTGTTTGAGACAGGACAGGTTTCTCTGAGTTTCCCGATACCACTCCACTGACTTTCAAGTCCTGAGTTCTTTCGGACTCCGGGCTTTGGTCCCATTTGTCAGGGGAAGGGCCAGGCCTCTGGCTCTGGCCACCATCCGCCGTCCGCATGCGGTAGTTCTCTTCTTGCGGTCATGTTTAACTGCCTGTGCTGCTCGCTTTCCAGAAAGAGCCCCTCACTCCATCCTCTCACTTGAATTTAACATCCTTCTGTGGCTTTTCTTTTGTCCGGAAGAATCATTGATTCACTTAAGAAATACTTGTGGGGTACTTACGGCGTGTGATAGATTAGACGAAGTTGATTTATTCCTAGTTTTGATCTTTGCTTTCGTGGAGCTCACCAGTCTGAACCGAAACCTCATCCTCACATAGACATAAATTGAGGGGTGCCTGGGTGGCTCAGTCAGTTGAGTGCCTGACTCTTGATTTCAGCTCAGGTCATTTTATTTCTTTATTATTTATTTGACAGAGAGAGCGAGCAAGCGAGCACACAAGCAGAGGGAGCGAGAGAGGGAGAAGCAGGCTCCCTGCTGAGCAAGGAGCCCAGTGCGGGGCTTGATCTTAGGACTCTGGGACCATGACCTGAATTGAAGGCGGACGCTTAGCCGACTGAACCACCCTGGTGTGCCCTTCAGCTCAGGTCTTGATCTCAGGGTCATGGGTTCGAGCCCTACTTTGGGTTCCCCACTGGGTGTGGCGCCTACTTAAAAAAAAAGCCATAAGTTGCAAAACGTGCGCTTGAAGGAGAGAAGCAGCTGTAGGGATGGAAGCACTGGGTGAACGTAGGGCCGCGGGAGGTCTGAGGGAGGTCTTGGAGCCAGATCTAAGGGTGAGAAAAAGCCAGCCAGTGCCCTCCAGGGCAGAAACGAGAACATTCCGGGTAGACTGAACCGCGTATGTTATGGTTCCGAGGGAGAGACCTTGGAGAGGGGAAGACACTGGACGCCGGCTGAGGGCTCAGGAGTGGCCGCCGGTGAGGTAGGAGGAGCCCGGCCGGCCGCTGCCGCGAGCCTCCCGCAGAGCTTGCTTCTCAGGCCGGTGGCGGCCGTGACGTTTGCTCCGTGGTGCGTCGGTGCTCCTGTGTGTGTCCCGTTATCTGTAGTTACGTTGCACAGAGGAAAGGTAAAAGCAAGATGTTAAATAGTGGCTGAGGGGCGGGGCGGGAGCGCGGACGTGCACCGCGGGGCTGGGCGCAGCCAGGCACTCTGAGCTGGCGGCCGCTGGGCCCGGGCCGCTGGCGTCCTGTCCCCGGGCCACTTTGTGCCCTTCGTGAAGCACGGTGCCAACTTCTGTGGGCACCCGAGGCCTGCTTCTGCCGCGTGACTCACGGCGACCTGTGTGCTTCCCGCGTGCTTGCAGGTGACAGCAGCGAGTGCCCCCCGCCCGGCAACGCCGCGGACGACACGGTGTGCCTGGATCTCGGCAAGTGTAAAGACGGGAAGTGCGTCCCCTTCTGTGAGCGGGAGCAGCAGCGGGAGTCCTGCGCGTGTAACGGTGAGCACACGTCCGTGCCGTGTCCTTGCAGCCGTGTCCTTGCAGCCGGAGTGGAGCCAGTCATGCCTGCCGGGCCCGTCCCTCCCTCCGGGGGCCTGGCAGTCCCTGCTGGGCCGGGGTGGCGGTGAGATCCCAGCCGGGGGCGGTGCAGGGCAACGGGGTCTGGGGGCGCCCTCCAGCTCCGCATCCGGTCCACTGACTTGTCCGTGAATGCCCGCCTGTTGGTCGTCCTTCCTGCTCCACGTTCAGACCAAGTGGCAGGCTTAGGGGTGGGAGAGGAGGAAGCGGTGCGGGTGAGCGGGTGGGTGGAGGAGTGTCCTCGCTGCGCCCTGCCGCCACGTGGTACCCTGCGTGAGCACAGCAGGAGTCCACTGCGGCCACCGGCTGGGGACTCCTGCTCCTCGGGACTTCAGCCAGAGGGAGCTGGTCCCAGGGTCTGACCCTGCCCGTTAGGGTGTTTGCTCTCGTCACCAGGGCTGAGCCTGCTGCCTTCTGCTGCCTGCCTGATGTCTGGGGCAGGGGCCTCGCTTAGCGATGGTTGGCGACATCACGCTGGCTTCTCAGACGCTTGTCCTCAGGTTTCCACCTTCTATTTTTGGAACTCCCGAGTCTGAGAAGGGACCGACTGGGCTCCAGGCTTCCTGCCCTGCCTCACCTCAGGAGGCTTCTGTTGCTTTCAAAACCATGCAGAAGTCGGAGCCAGTGGGTTGGGAACCCCCAGGCGCACGGTGCAGGGAGCGGCTCTTCTGGGGGAGCAGCAGTAAATACGGAGGATGACACACGGTAGATTCCAAGCCAGTCATTTCCTGAGGGAGCGGCAGGGGGCCTGGGATGCCTGGAGAGACCCACAGTAAGCACCCAGGAAATGCTTGACCACTGGACGAATGATGGAAATGTCTCCTTTCCCATTCGAGCGCTTTTGCTGGGTTTTGTGTTCTAGTTGATTCCAGGTTCTCCCACGTAAGTGACCAGGGAGTCCTCTGGGTCACATACTGTTCCGAGTTGCGTTGTCAGTTGACATTTTGGCCATTTCTGTTGTTGGTGTGTGTGCCACATGGCCTATGTGGTGCCTAGTTGGTTCCGTGACCCACATGCTGTGGGCGGTAGGTGTAGACGGAGGTTCAGCCCCTGCGCTCACGTCACCCCGTGGCTCCCTGAGGCCCGCACCCGGCTCTTGTGTCACAGTGGTACTGGCTCTCACTGGAGCCTTGGTTCTCCCGGGGTGTATTTGAAACGGCGACACCAAGGGTTGAAGTCGGCGGTGTAACAAGAATGTTGGGATGAAGAGAAACGTTGAGAATCATAAGGGATCTGAAGAAGAATCATTCGGCTTTTATTCCGTTAAGGGAGGCTCTTTGGTGTAAATTGTCCTTGTCTTGTGGCCTGAGGACTGAGGAGCCTGAACTCAGAAGTTAGTCTTGGGGGGTGCACGAAGGCTAGTTTGCTGTTGAAAAATAAAGGCATTTCCTTCTCCGTGGGGAGCGGGGTGGGGAGGAGAGGAGGGAAGGAGGAACGAGGCTGCAGTCCGGCTGTCCATATGCTCCCTGGTTCTGTTCCAGAAACTGACAACTCGTGCAAGGTGTGCTGCAGGGACCCCTCGGGCCGGTGTGTGCCCTACGTTGACGCTGAACAGAAGAATTTATTCTTGAGGAAAGGGAAGCCCTGTACGGTGGGCTTCTGTGACATGAATGTGAGTATTTACTTCCATACAGCTTTTTCTGTGACAGCCAGACGGGCAGTTTTGATACTATGAGGACTTGATTTTGCCAGGGGAGAGAGTCCTGCCGTGCCTTTGTCACCCACTGCCTGCTCTCGTCTGTCTGGAGCAGGCTGTGGGGATAACGCAAGGTGAGGCGCCAGGTGCTCTCGGGGAGCTGGAGCACGCTCTGTCCCGAGCAGGGGACCCTGAATCCAGTGACTGCGGCGGAGGGAGCTTTTCTAGTAGAGTCGGCTTGTTTTAGGCAGTGTGTGTTAATGACTTGGTTTTCTAGAT
This sequence comes from Enhydra lutris kenyoni, assembly GCF_002288905.1. NCBI lineage: Eukaryota > Metazoa > Chordata > Mammalia > Carnivora > Mustelidae > Enhydra > Enhydra lutris. Next base: position 16,444,832 of record NW_019154119.1, read on the forward strand.
TAATTATAAAATTGACTAAGATTGTGAAATTGCAAGTTTTGATTTAAAACCAGTGCTGATAGAGGAAAGACCCAGAGGTGGCTTGACGCACCTGCATCAGGCCCTCTTAGCCTCCAGTGAAACACATTTCATTCCCCTGGAGTCACAGGCGTGGATTTAAAGGGGTTAGGCTGGCTTCCCAGGCAGTCTGGTTAGGTTCCTCTTGGTGCGTGTGCGGCGCGCGCACGGGTGTGGTCAGTGCAGCCCTTGCTAGAGGGCCTGTCTTAAACAAAATTGGTTTTCTCAAGTTTCGTTTCCTGGGAATTCTAAATTCACTTATAAAAATGGGCTGATTGTGGAAGTGGAAGTGACAAGTGTCTCCTGCTGCGTTAGGTCCCTGTGTCCAAAACTGGGCCCCTGCAGCTGTGATTTCCTGAAGCCTTTCATGTCCATCCCTTGTACCCAGCCGCGCCGCTCCTGACGCAGTCCTTTTCGGGCACTGCTGTGTTCTGTGTTCACAGGGCAAGTGTGAGAAGCGAGTACAGGACGTCATCGAGCGGTTTTGGGACTTCATCGACCAGCTGAGCATCAATACTTTTGGTAGGTGATTTCCCCAGTGGCTCTTTGCTTGGAAGTGAGCAGAGTTTGGTGATGACCTGAGGAAAGTATGCTTTTGGGTTACTACGTCGGATCCTGAAGCAGATGGAAATATTCACGGTGTTCGCTGGCGCAGCTTTGTCAGCTGAGATGAAGCACACACCCGGCTCTCCCGCCGCGTCGTGCAGATGCGCAGGTTTTCAGACAAGGGAAGGCCACACGTTTTCGAAATTCTGGCGTCTTTAAGAAGTGGACACTGGAACTGTAAGCCTGGTTCAGTCCTGCAGGTTGTAAATCTGAATCCGGTTTCATGGGAGCCTCAGGACAGACCAAAAGTGGGCCTCGGGTTTTGCAGAAGCAGCAACGTATTCTGTCTTGCAGGGTCGGAATTCATTGTCAGAAAAATAGTACCCGGATGACAGTGACTTTGTCCTGTCACGCATCGTCGCGAGCAGTAGCCTCCTGTGTGCTTGGTCCCTGACACCGTCACTCAGGGATCGTGTTGAGCACTGTGTGATGCGGTCTGTCCTGCACGAGGGTCTCAGGGCTCTGTCTGGAGGAGTGTCCGTAGCTCAGGGGATGGTGCGGGCTGGCACAGGGGACACTGACGCCTCTTGGGCTGCCTCGGTAGTACTACCTGGCCGGCAGTCTGTCTCATTTGGCACCATGGTAATATACTAAGAGCATTTAATTTTGTGTCTAAAGTACTTGATCAGAACACTGACTGTTTGGAATTGTTCACAGGGAAGTTTTTAGCGGACAACATCGTAGGTTCCGTCCTGGTTTTCTCCTTGATATTTTGGATCCCCTTCAGCATTCTTGTCCATTGCGTGGTAAGTCACCAACTTGTAGGTAATGAGACATTTTATTAGAATTTTGAGCAATTGCATCTTACAACTTTTGGAAAAGATAAAATTGGTTCTTCGCAAGATCTGACCTGATGTTTCCAGTGACATTTTTTGGTGTTATTCCCTGGGAAAGCTTATTTTGTGAGAAGTTTAGCTAATCGTTTTTTAAAAAGAATTATGCTTTTTGTATGTGGATATATGTTCTCGTGTGTAATTGGAGGAATGTTATACTTCTGAGCCCGGGAGACTGTTTCACTGCACTTGCCTAGGGCCTCCTAGTGAAGCTTTGAAATAAGAGCGTTTCAGGCTTTGTTAGAGCAAATAGCAAACCTCAGCACACCGCAGACGCGCCCCTCTACCAAGTGGTTTCCTGTTTGCTTTATTGCTTCGGGTGTTCACATCCCCCCGTCTGGTAAGAGGGAGCAATCTTTATTATCTTCCTTCGAAACGAGTAACCGCTAACAAGGTGCATTGGGCTTTCCCCCGTGAACTCCTTGTGATTCATCAACTTGGAGACTTTAAACAACTCTTACAACTTCATTCACCTGGCTTCTGTGGGAAAAAGATGATTTGTCTGCTGTCGAGACGAGAAATCAGATCCAGGCTTGCAGACTTGTGCTCTGGAACTCTCGGGCACGCCTCCTCACGTGAGCGCTTGGAACATTCGGGCGCAGCTGCGTCATGAGGTGTTACTCCTCTGCTCCGCTCCGGTCTTGCCGGGGCCTCCCTGAGCCGCTCTTCCTCGGTGGTGCGCGTGGTGGGCGTGGGGAGGGAGAGCTCGGGAGCAGCCGAGAATGGCGCCCCCACCACTCCCCCGTTACCGTTGTTTGACGAGGTCAGTCTGCTTTGTTTGCCTTGAGAGTTGCCGCTGTGCACCGAGGCCGGACGCTGGGTCTTGGAGCAAAGCCACTAGATAGGTGGAGGCTGGTGCCTGGTCGCTGACCACGGAATGTGTGGGGGCAGCTGGGCTGGAAGCCAGGCCTAGATTTCCGGGCTCCGCGTCCTGCCTTGCCCGCTGTCATCTGTTCCAGCCGGGCAGGCGCGGGGCGGCAGCTGGAGCCGTGTGTGCAGCGGGCGCTTCGGGCTCAGTTCCTCTAAGAATTTGGGCCACAGTGAACTCTGGGAACAGCTGAGTGTTGAGGCGGGGCGGGCTGGGGCATTCGGAGGCCAGTACCAGGTGGGCGAGCCCGCAGCGTCCCTAACCCCCGGCAGCTGGCCCCACGGTCAGCAGTGCCCTGGTGTGACCCCTGCCCTCAGGGACCTGCCTCTGGGGAACTCTCCCAGAAGAACTATACTTAAGCGTTTCTTGACTAGTTGCTTACTTGACATCCAAACACTGATGGCCCCAAGGGCAAAGGAAGCACTTCCGGGCTGGTGGCAGAACTCACAAAGTTGATGTAAGAAATTCTTTTCACTGGGGCGCCTGGGTGGCTCAGTGGGTTGAGCGTCTGCCTTCGGCTCAGGTCATGATCGCGGGGTCCCAGGATCGAGTCCCACATCCGGCTCTCTGCTCAGCGGGGAGCCTGCTTCTCCCTCTGCCCCTCACCTTGCTTGTGCTTCCTCACTCTTTCAAATACATCAGTCTTAGAAAAAATTCTTCTCATCGACTGGCCCTGCTGACACTCGGCGCACTCGTGTTCTGAGGCAGTTCATCGCTTAAGGATGACCTTTCCCTCCTCGTTTTCCTCCTAGGATAAGAAACTGGACAAGCAGTACGAGTCCCTGTCCCTGTTCCACCCCAGCGTAAGTACCCGCGGGCCAGTCCCGCAGGCGCGCGGGGCCCTGCTGGAGCCAGGGCTGCCCGTTGGCCGCCCCAGCGAGGGCCTGTGGCCTCTGCCGCCGCGCGTCTCTGCCTGTGGGACGTCCTGCGGCGGCGGGAAGGGTCCAGGCTGGAGCCGCCCTTAGTGGCGCGAGGGAGGCAGAGCCGGGAGGGAGGCTGCACCCGCCCCGGCCGGGACTTAGCTGTTCAGCACTGACCTGGTTTAACGTTTTGACTTTCCCTGTCCTGAGACCCTGACTTGAGGATTGTTTCTTGAGCGCTCTTTTGGGACTCCGATGGCCAGTTGTAGGACATGTGGAAGGTGGGGGAGCCTCACCTCTGGCTTTGCTTAGCGGGAGGGGTCACTGTGCCCGAGGGGACAGCCACGTGTCGGGGGCGGGGGGAGCTGTGGGACCTGGGTCGGTCTCTGACTCCGGCTCTTCGCAGAACGTGGAGATGCTGAGCAGCATGGACTCCGCCTCGGTGCGCATCATCAAGCCCTTCCCCGCGCCCCAGACGCCCGGCCGCCCGCAGCCCCTGCAGCCCCTGCAGGTCGCCTCCGCGCCGCCGCTGCCCCCCGCCGCCCCCAAACTGGAGCCCCAGAGAATGGACACGATCCAGGAGGACCCCAGCACGGACTCGCACGCGGACGAGGACGGCTTCGAGAAGGACCCCTTCCCCAACAGCGGCACCGCCGCCAAGTCCTTCGAGGACCTCACCGGCCGTCCGGTGCCGCGAAGCGAGAAGGCCGCCTCGTTCAAGCTGCAGCGGCAGAACCGCGTGGGCAGCAAGGAGACCGAGTGCTAGGCCGCGGCTCCCGGCACGGGGCCGCGGCCGGCAGACTGGGGAGCCCCGCGTCCGTGCTTCGAGGGTCGGCGGGGGACGAAGGGACCGCGCAGCAGAGGCCGGTCGCGGGTCTGGACCCGTCACACTCGGGAATTGCTTGTGTGCCGAGGCCCCTGTCTTTTGGGAGAGGTGAGGTGAATCTGGCTTATTTTGAGGCTTTCAGGTTTTAGTTTTTTTTTTTTTGGTTTTTAAAATACCCTTCAACCTGTGGTGCAGAAGCAGAAAATACAGCTGGATTAGGTTATGAATATTTACATTTTTGTAAATTTACCTTTGTACTGAGAACAGCACTGGTTAAGGAGATCAGTTTTTGGGGGGTTTTTTGGTTTTTTTTTTTTTAATACACTGTAATGATCCGCTGACTCTTGGGAGGCATTTAGCAGTTACTTGTGAGGACAACTGGAACACAGATTTTATTTTTTGCCTTCAGTAAAGATAAAGGAGAGAAAACAGAGTTATACGTTCTTTCTCAACTGTGGGCTCTGTTTTTAGGCATTCCCCAGAGCTTTTAGCAGCAGGGAGAACCACCCAGCTTCCTCCTAAAGATAGATGTGTGAACATGGTTTCCCAAATTCTGAGGTTAGCACTTTCTAGAATTAAAAGTCTAGCTTACAAGTAGCCAAACTGAATGTACAGACTCCTGCCAACTGTTCAGGGCCCCAGTTCGCCGGGAAGTTTGTTTTCTAAGTCTGTCTGGTGCCGCTGCCGCACTTACGAGCGCCATTCACAAAACCTGAACGGCTTCGAAACGAGAGCGTGGTTTCCTCTTTGCCAACACTAGTGGCCACGAGGAACGTGAGCTGGTTCTCATGAGAGAACAGTGGCCGTGAAAGGCTGAGTTGCCGCGCTGAGCAGGGAGGGCCCGCTGCTTCCCTCGGGCCTGCGCCCTTCCGCCGCCACAGCTGGCTCCTGCGCACCCCCAGTGGTGACCGCAGGGGACACTGCGTTACTTCCTGCTTTAGTGCTTCAGGGCTGTGTGCGTTTACTTTGTGAAGGATAGAAATCATCAAATTGAACTCTGATTTCCTTAAAATTAAGAGATAAAGCTCCCCTTCCCCCCGTACTGAAATGTGCTCACAGCCAACACATTCTAACAGAGATAATTTGTAAATTTTGAGGGCAATTAACTGAACCTGTGACAAATCAGATCTTTTCTTCTAAGGACGTTCCTTACGCGGATGCCTGTTACACTAATACTTGAACTGATACCTTGTGGTGTTTGCTGTCTTAACTAGTCGTCATATAGTTTAGTCGCGCTCCCGGAATCTGAGAGGTGAGTGGGTGTATGTGAGAGTGAACGGTTCCCAGCTCCATGTAAGAAAATCATTTTTTATAAAATTAAGACTTTTTAAACAAATTTTGTCTTTACTTTTTTTCCATGTGTATGGTTAGCAGGCGGCCCAGGGTTGCTTCCGTAGCTGAGGCACTGAGGACGCCCGCCTCAGGCGGCTGTCACCACAACACAGCACACCAAGGGGCAGAGCTGCCCTAAAAATTCTAAGGCTTTTATTGATCTTGGTGGCAGAGGTTCCATATTCCAAGGTCACGAGCAAAGGTCTGATCACCCATCCTGGGATCTCTGTGGCGCTGTCCGGGCAGACTGGCTTTTCTGCGGCTAATGGTCCCCGTCTCCCAGGAGACTCCGTTCCGGCTGGGCTTCCGCTATGTCCCGCCAGTACGGGAGCAGCAAGGGCAAAGAGGAGACTCTCTTCTCCAGGAGAGGCCAGAGGTGAGAGAACAGAAACTCATTTCCCTTTGGCGACAAGTGCAGCCCGTCGGACAGGTAGGATGAGAAGTCCTGCAAGGAAGAGGGAAGTTAACCGCGGGGGGCCCGCTGCTCCCCAGCCCTTCGTGGGCAGCAGGCTCACTGTCCTGTGCACACTGAGCTCCGTGACCCGCGGGCTGTGCAGTGCCCGCGCCCCCCCGCCCCGAACCATTGGTGCCCTAATGTCAAAAACACGACCTGCTGTTAGGAGCGCTCGGGGTCTGGGGGCCCTAGTCCCGGGGGCAGGTTTCCAGGCGGAAGGAGCTTGTCCCCCCAGGCCCGAGCAGGAGCCACTGCTCCGGGGAGCAGGCTTTGCCCCAAACCCACCCCCGGCCCTGCTGGCGCCGGCTGGGCCACAGCTCCCCCAGACCAGCGCTTCCCCAGGCCTCAGTGCCCCCTCTTACATTTTGGAGAGCTCAGGGAAGCCCCCCTCCCACCCCACTCTAGAAAATCTCGACGGACTTTGTAAGAGCCCCTCACGGCAGTGCACCGTTCCCCCCACCCGGAGCAGGACAGCCCTCCCGGACCTCCTGGATGGACGTTTAGCCCAGACGAAGCCAGGACTCGGGCTGCTGCCCCGGCTGCTCCCGGCCCGCGACACCACAAGCGGGCCAGGCCCAGTCGAGGTCTGGGAGGAGGCCTGGAGGCCAAGTGCTGGCCTCATAAGGGAAACGCCCAGCACAGCAGCTGCTGGGTCCTGGGGACACTGGATGCGGAGAAGCGTCCGACTGCCCTCCTGGGGCTGTGCTGCTCTGGGGCCGGCTTTCGCCTCTGATGGTTGCGAGTGCGCTTTCCGGCTTCAGGCAAAAGATTTAGAACCACCGACCTCCACCTGTGATTTTAGCCCCCCACCCCTGGCCTGCGTCGTCATTTTACCTTTTAATGAGTTTTATAACGGGGTGGGGGTACTACAATAATTTGGCCGGCATGTCCTTAAATGAGAACCATTTCTGGCTCCTTTATTTCACTCTGCGCTCACGCCGGACTGTCCCGGAGGACGCCAGCCGCCGGCCGCAGCCAAGGAACCGGGCTGGGCGGGGGCCCCCAAGCCCGGCTTTCTGGCTTAAGAGGTCACAGCGACAAGGGTTGTGCCTCCTCAGAGCGGGGTCCCGTCTGCGGGCTTGTGCTCACCCGGAGGCCCGAGCCAGCCACGCACCTGAGTGTCCTTCTGCATCAGGGTCCACAGGTCCAGCACGTCGACCCCGCAGTCCTGGGCTACCTGTACGCAGGCGCCCGCGTATTCGCCAACAACCGAGTTCAGACGATTTAATTTGCAGCCTGTTGAGAGCGAGCGCGTGGGTGGCAGCCGGCCCTCTGCCGGCCCCGCTGACCCGGATGCCTCTCCGGGCACGGCCACGGCACGCACCGACGGCCCCGACTGGGGGAGGATGGTCCCCGCATGCTGTGTTACCTGACGCGGGACCAAGGGCTGTGGGGACAAGGGAGCCATGGCTGGTCCCTGCAGGGGACGCGGACCGGAAGTCAGAGGCAGGAGAGGCCTGCGGCTGGAACGGAGGCCAGAGGCGGCCAGAGGGGGGACGGAGGCCAGCAAGGGGGGCGCCGGGCCGAGACCCTAAGTTTGGGTATGTGAGGAGAGACCCCGGCACTGGTGTGAAGCTCGCTGGGGTTCAGCCAGAGAAGGGCAGAGTGGGGAGGGGCTGTGGACACGTCTGCAGAGGGCTGGGCTGTGACTGTTGGGGACTGTGCGGGCGGCTCCCTCTCGCCCTCGCTCAGAGGCCACTGTGGCCAGGAGGACGCCTATGGGCCTGTCTTCGGGGGAACTTGCTCGTAGCCTGTGGCTCAAAGCCCAGCTGGCGAACCTCTGCGGTCCTCCCAGGCCTCCAGCCGCATCTACGGGAGTGGAACGGGTCTCACAGAGCGAGGCCGACTATGTCCTAGATGCGGACTTTTTTCTGTTCTGCTCAAAAAATGTCACTCGCGGGGGCGCCTGGGTGGCTCAGTGGGTTAAAGCTTCTGCCTTCGGCTCAGGTCATGATCCCAGGGTCCTGGGATCGAGCCCCGCATTGGGCTCTCTGCTCGGCAGGGAGCCTGCTTCTCTCTGACTCTCTGCCTACTTGTGATCTCTGTCAAATAAATTTTAAACAAAAAAAAAAAAAAGAAAAAATGTCACTCGCCCGGTTTTGGGACCCACGGATGGGTTGCGACCGGCAGTCTGAGAAGGGCTGACGTCGCTCTAACTGGCGGCCTGCCGGTCCAGGCTTAGCACGAACTGCCTGCAGGACGGACTCGCCGGCTCCCAAACCATCGAGGACGGCCGCTGGGGGTCCCCACTCTGGCCCCTTCCTCCCTTTCTGTCCTCTTCTTAGGGCAAACTTGCCCTATTTACCTCCTTTGGGGAACTTTCTGGACATCTCTAGATTCTGCTTCCGCACTTGGAACAGACGGTTTCCCGCCCGTCAGAGCCACTCACTGCCGCCCGCCCTGCGGCAACAGGCAGGGGCCGGATCCGGTCACTTCTGGGTCCGGAGCACCCAGCCAGGTCCTGACTTGGTACCTAGAGGTACCAAGACGAGCAGTGGTGGGGACACAAGCGCCTCCGGGTGCGGCAGGAGAGCCACACACGGTCCCCCTACCCCGGGAGGACAACAGCGCCTGCCCGTGCCCGCGAGCGCACAGAGCCGCCTTGGTCCGGGCGCAGGAGCGGTCCCACTGCCAAGGGCGGGGGCACAGGCGAGGCGGCAGAAGGGGCCACGTTCACACACAAATGAGCAAAGCAGCGGCTGCGAAGTCCAGAGGCCACCCTGCGTGGGGACATCGGGGTTCAGCGCCGCCGCAGGCTCTTGGCCACGCGTGCACGTGGGCTCCGGCGGGACCAGGTCGGGCCCTGCGGCCCCGGTGACGACGCCTCAGCGAGACTCGCGGCAGCTGCGGCCTGAGCCGGGGACCCCCCCGCCCCCCGCCGCCACCGCGGCGCTCACCCTGCAGCAGGCACTCCTGCTCCCACGCGGCCTCACAGAGCGGGGGCGGCGTGACGAGGACGACGCGGCTCGCGGGCACGCCGGCGGCAGACAGCTGTCGCACCATGGTGTGCAGGTTCGCCGCGTACTCGGCCAGCGGGACGTGCTGCTTGGGGTTCTCGTCTGTGGGGGGGGGGGGACACACACACGGACACTGCACATGCGCGCCTGCTCCAAGTGACCGCAGTGAAGGTGGAGATGGGGTCACAGATCCTGGGACTCCTGACGTTGCTGGTTTGGCACAAGGACAGAAACCGGGGCGGGGAGTGGCTCTTCAAGCCGTGGACCCCCGGACCCCCGAGGCCCTGGCTGGGGGCCCTGCTCAGTCTCTCTGTGCTCGCATCTCACGGGTCACACGAGGGGGAGAACTGGGTCCCCCCGACGGGGCCGTGGAAACGAGCTCCGCGAAGCGCGTGGTGCACCGGAGCAGGGGCCGCGCGCTCACTGGACACGCGGCCGCTGTCGCTGTCGAGTCCACTGTTTGGGCCGCGCAGGCTCACTGCCGACCCGGCTCCCGTGCAGTGCGCGGGGACTCTCGCGGGCCCACTGCAGGCCACACGTGGGTGCGGTGACAGGAGCAAATCCAAGCACCCGTGGTTCCCCCGCGCAGAGCTCCCCGGGCGGCTGCTGGATGCTGCGAAGCACTTCGTGTTGACCCGAGCGCCTCCGGACACGGAGAGGACACGGAGCGCGCGCAGCCACGCTGTTCTCCTCTCACGGAACACTGGGGCACTTGTGTGTCCGTGAGTGACCCTCAAACGCGGTCGGCTGCCGGGAGACCAGCTCGGCGCGGCCGCTTCGCCACGCGAACCCCCCGCGTTCGCTGCCGCGGATGCCACCACGGGCGTCGCGGCTGCCCGGCCGCCCGAGTGTCAGGCTGCATTTCTAGGTGGCGGAAGTCCTTTGACGCATGCCACCAGGTATCTTTCCAGAAAGATCCCAAGTTTCCCCACCAGTTCCGTAAGCGTGTGCCCACCTCACCCCACACTCGGCAGCTCCAAGTATAAGAGCTTTGGAAATCCCTTCCAGGGCGCCTGGGGGACCCAGTCGGTTAAGCGTCTGCCTTCGGCTCAGGTCAGGATTCCGGGGTTCCGGGATCAAGGCCCGCATCGGGCTCCCTGCTCCACGAAGAGCCTGATCTCCCCTCTGCCCTCACCCCGCTTGTGCTCTCTCCCAAATAAATATTAAAAAAAAAAAAATTCTCCCTCCCTCTCTGCCCCCGCCCCCACAGACGTGTATGCTCACGCGCACGTGCTCTTTCTCAACACGAAAAAGCTAAAAATGAATTAGAAAAACGTAAGAATGCCGTTACCTTTCAGCGCGCTGTCATTGGTACCAAAGAAGATCGTAACTGCTGCTGGGCTGTCCGGACTGTTGCCTTTCGTGATTAATCTTGGAAGAATGATTTTGGCCCACCGGGTATTATAACCTGAAAATCCGCGATTCAGAACATCACATTTTCTGAAATGAAGAATTTAAAAAATGAATTGTGGGCAAAGAACAGTTTCTAGTCCCTCTGCAGCGAGCCCCCAGCATGCAGCCTCCAGGCCGTGGCGCCTGATGTCACGTGGCTCTGAGCGGCTTTCACTTTTTAGAACTTTTAAGTCCCCTCTACACCCAGCGCAGGCTCAAACTCATGACCCCGAGATCAAGAGTTGCAGGTTCTCCGGACTGAGCCGGCCGGGCCCCCCGCCGCGCCTTCCCTCTGGGAAGAGCAGTCATGTCGTTGAACGTGGCGTCCTTAAGTCTTTCCAAGATCTAGGTTGTCTTTCCTTGACGAGAGGGGTGATGAGTAACAGCAAAGGGGCCAAGCATCTTGTCTGCTGACTCGTGTGGGGGGTGGGGAGGGAGGTCCTGTCACCGGGAGGTCACAGCAGACCGGTGTCAATCCGAGCAAGCCTGCAGAAAGTTACAAGCTGGGGCTCGAGGCTAACAGTGGTTATTTGGGGACATAATATATAGATGATTTGTGGGACTTTTTTACGGACTGTTTTTTGAGAGGCATTTTAGGGGTGCAGCAAATGCAAAGGAACAGAGTTCCTGCACACTCCTGCCCCCCATATGCACAGCCCCCTCCCCCGGGTGGCACAGTTGTTGAAAGTGATAGACCTACACGGACACATCATCATCAGTGTCCCCCCACCCCCGCCCAACCCGTGGTCTTGAGTCAATAATTTTAATATATATACTTATATGTACATGTCTGTAGTGTTTGTTTTGCTTCCTTAAAGATACGTGGTTTGATTCGCAGTACTGTACGGTACAAAGGAGAGACCATGGATCTTGAGCTAGTCGCCTGGGTTCGTGTCCCTGTTCCTTTACTTAGTGGCCAGGAACCCGGGTATGTTTGTAGACACTTAAAGTTGTCCACAATGAAAATTAAAAAACCCTCGGAGTATAGGTTACAGTCAGCAAACTGACGTGGTTTACTCTGGTGCGTAGTTCCAATTCCTGCATCTCAGCAGGAACACAGGGCCACAAGGCCGGAAGCAGATGCTGAGACAACAGGAGGGGACTTGGTTTGCCACTTCTCGAAAAGCTCTCAAACGTTATATACATCTTGGGGACAAAATAACAAAATTCAGCCGTATTTATTTCTAAGTGTGAGTCTTGGTGTTTTTCATGCATAATGATTACAAAAAGCTGACAAGCCATTTTAAAGACTCAGTTAATTTAAAACGGAATATTCCTGGGGCACCTGGGTGGCTCAGTTAATCATCCAACTCTTGATCTCAGGGTCATGGGTTCAAGCCCGTACTGGGCCAAAAAAAAAAAAGAAAATTTTGACAAGATGAATCTGTTTCATATCCCTCCAAGGTTTAGTCACTGCAATGCTTAAAAAACCAGAAGGCAAAGCAGCTTCCTCCCTTCAGTCCTGGGTGATGTGGCAGGAAAAGCTGAAAGTCTAGAATCAGAGCGGCCAGGTCTGGACCTCCCTGCCCTGAACTAGCAGATCAGGCCTTGGCCATTTACCTCATTTCTCTGACCTTCAGGCTCCCCAGCTGCAAAAGAAGACCCTAATACCTAATCTGTTAGGCAGCGTGAAGATTAAAAGTAGCCAGACACACACAGGGAGCTCAATAAATGGCAGGCATTACATATTGAAAAAAAAAAATTATAAGGCTGTGAACCAGGAAAAAAAGTCCAAGTGGGTGAGGCCCAGACTTGACGCTGTTGAGGCTCCCTTCTGAAAGGGCAAGGCTACATGAATTTCTCTGGATTGAACAGTACCATCAGTAGTGCCCAACTTACTCCGAAGGCTATGGATACTGGCAAATTCAAGACTCTTAAATTCTCAGCTAATAACAAGCATCTAAGTTCAGATGCAGAGGGAAAGGGTGAGAACAAACTGGAAGATTCCTTACCAAACATCCAGCTCGAGGACACTGCCTTCCAGGCACAGCGTAGATTAAGCCATTTTATAACCCAAGCAGGGCCAATCTTTAAAAGTAAACAGCAAGGGCGCCTGAGTGGTTCAGTGGCTTAAGCCTCTGCCTTTGGCTCAGGTCATGATCTCAGGGTCCTGGGATGGAACCCCTCATCGGCCTCTCTGCTTAGCAGGAAGCCCGCTTTTCCCTCTCTCTGCCTGCCTCTCTCCCTACTTGTGATCTCTGTCAGTTAAATAAATAAAATCTTAAAAAAAAAAAAAAAAAAAAGCAAACAGCAGGAGCTTTAAAAAACTGAAAAAGCTGAGTTTATTCTAACTCCTCCAAATCCTTCAAGTATTTTTGGTTAAAGAAATACTGAGTTACGGCTAAAGAACCCAATGAAAATATATCAATAAATTTTAAAAGGATTTAAACAGATTTAAGAATTATTAGAATGCTTTTATAACGCTAAAACACAGAAGAGGTCCTTGTGGGACACGATGATGTATTTGAGTTACCGCTCTCCATGCAGGCAGCGCACGGAAGGGCACTCACAGTAGCGCCTTATTTAACTGTACAGCTTGGAAACTGGGTTACATTTAACACTGAATCAGTCCACCTGAAACTAACATAACACTGTATGTTAATTACACTTCAAAAAAACACCAAACCAGCCGTGAATCAGTTCAGGGCTGTGCAAGTGGCTGAAGCAGACACTGGAAATTCACCCCGAGGCGCCTGGGTGGCTCAGTGGGTGGAGTTTCTGACTCCTGGTTTCCACTCAGGTCGGGATCTTGGGGTTGTGAGATCCACCACCCCCCTCCTCCCTCCCCTGCACTCCGCACTCGGCGGGGAGTCTGCCTGTGCCACTCTCTGCCCCTCCCCCACCCACGCATTTTCTCTCTCCCACTCTGAAATCCTTAAAAAGAAAATTCACCCTAAGGGCTCGCACAGCTAAAGATGAAAACGCCTGCCTAAGGGCCAGTGGTTTGGGTGGACCAGAAATAACGCAGCTCTGACGCTAAAAAGGGACGGGGGAGTGGAATTGCCTGGCCTCTCGGCCCCGGTAGCCCCCCATGCCAGTCAGCACCAACCATAGCCCCTCCCCCACCGCCGGTTTCCCCGGTGGACCCAGTGAAAGTACAGGGGCCCCTACGCCTGGGTTCTGCTGCCCCACTGTAGCATTTTAGTTCCTAATAATCCAGTGAACGTGGCCGGGGTGTGCATGCCCAGCAGAGGCGGGCACTCCGGGGGGGGGGGGGTGGAGCCCAAAGGGGTAAGAGTTCACTGAGGTGCAGCCTCTCCGTGGGCTCAGCCAGCAGCCACTCTGCCCTGCGGGCCTCAACAGGATGCTTGTCAGGAGTCCGAGACGGGAGGCAACAGACCAGACCACACACGGTCTCCGACTGTCTTTTCTTGTAATTGCTCTCAATTCTGAAAAATGACTTCTAATTGAGTGGTCTTCTAGCAAGCATATGTGTAAACTATCAATTCTCACAGGATTTTAGTACTAAACTTATTCACTAGGAAACATTTGGTAAAAATTATGTGTTGGTAAAACATTTGAGATGCGGCTTTCCAGGCAAGGTTAATAGGCCAATTAAAGTTATGGGATTACTAAATGTAAAGGCTACTATTTAGTGAGCACTGCCAAGTCCCAGGTGCCCAAGCAAGCTCACATTAGCATTTCCAAGCCTCCCAATATGAAAGCAGGTGACCTTATCTCCGGAGGCTCAGGACCTCCGGCTCCGCACCACCTGCCACTTCTTAGCTGTGAGTGACCTTGTTAAAACCCCTCTGCACCTTATTCTTCTCATCTATAAAATCACAGGGTGGTTATAAAGATTAAATGAGTCAATGCACATGAAGCATTTTAGTTTCTGGCACCTGGTAAGCACTCAGTAAAACTTAGCAATTATAATTCTCCCATTTTACAGAAGGGAAAACTGAGTCATACTTCCATGTTTCTAGATTAAGTCCACTTAAATAGGGAAAGCATTTGGGAACAGAAAAAGTTGGAAGGTCAGTTTTTTCATTTCTTGTTTAGGGGATAAAAATGAAGGAAAAAGTGAAGACATTTTAAAACACATTTCACATCTGGAAATAAAATACATTTTCTTGGTATGTTAATTATACTGGTGAAGAAATTTTCAAATATTAGTAAACTGGTAGTACATCCTGCTTATTTCTTCTAAAAAAGAAGACAAAACTCCTGATCAGTGGCCCGATATTCTAAATCCTTGTGTTTAGTGTTTTAAATGTGGAAAATATTTCTAAGTATTTTTTAACCTCCTGAATTGGGGCAGTGTTCCCCTTTTGATGACTTCCTTAGCACATGCTTACATAAGTCTGGCAAAGAGAATGCCAAAATCATTACTATTTCTGACATATTTTATAAAGAGAATCTTGGGGGGACAAAAACCTCTACCCAAAAATGACTCTACCTTTGGTTTATGAATATGCTTTGCTTTCTTTCAGTCGAATTCCTTACTACTTGTTTAAATCATACCCCACCCACAGTAATAACTGGAAAAGAACTTGTCTTCTTCAGGTGGTGAATAACTGTGTTTGGCTCCAAAGCCAGTATCTTTTCTACAACTTTTAGGGTTTGATTTCATATCTGCAAAACTTCTGCTGAACCCCGAGCGCCTGCCCTTCCTCCTTCCCTTCCCCAACCCTGTATATACTAACCAGGAAAGGCCGGCAAAGATGAAGGAGGGATTTACTGTTCGAAACTCTATCATTCACTCTCTCTTCTGGGATGCAGTTACAGCTTTCCATCAATGAATACTCGAGTATCAATCTAGAAACTATTCTCACCTGACCAGCTTGTCAGCCAGTGACGCTCCCCATCCACCCTGCTGGAAAGAAAACTGAAAAAGGAAAAATCCATTACTACTCATCCATGTAATTGGCACATTTTAGAGAGGGATATTTTGGTCAGCAACTCCTTTTGTTTTCCTCTCCTCCTCCCAGACTTTCTGGCCATCCTTAGCGCCGCTCAGAGGCAGGCATTACAGCTAAAGTTCAGCGGCACTTTGGAAATTAGGCGGAGTTTTCTTCCCTATCCACTGGATTTGAGCCAGTCGTCTGCATTTTATTGAGAACTAATATTGGTCATTTTTACCTAGAAAAGCTACTTAAAATTATGTATGAGAGAAAAAAATCGATTGTATGTTCGGTTAAGAAAGAAGGTCCAGGCTGAACTGCATTTCCGTAATTGAAAAGAATAAGGAAGTTAATCACAGAACTCGGGGTGAACGTTTTTTAAACATACATTCTTATAAATCTGGAGAACCCTTATTGCTCTATTTGCCTAAAAATTGGTACATACACAGAAAAGTGGTTGAGGAAGTCATGTTTGAAGAGACAAGAAAAAAAAAAGCCGCCGCGGGAGTAATTTTTGAAAGCGTACTTCCTCCCCCAAGTAAAACATGTATTTTTCTTTAATGGGATTGGGTGAAAATGGGATCTGCTACGTTATTCCTGGAGACGCTTGTTCCACCAGAGGAAGCAGAGGCGAAACTGGTTGCAAGTGTCTTCTGCGTGGAACGGGCTGCACGAAACCTCAGCAGGTGACACAGGCGCCACCGCGCTCCCGCAGGGGACCCCTTTGGAACCTGCGCGCGGGACACAAAGCACGGTCCGGAAAAGACAGACTCTAAGGTGAGAACAAGGCGCCCCTCCTCGGACCGGGTCCCTGATTACCCCGAAACCTGACGCAAAGCAGCGAACTCAGGCTTTGACACTCCGAGGCGCGGCCGGGGCGAGTCCCCGCACCTCCCCCCGCCCGTAAAACAGGCTCGACGGAACGGCAGTGCAAGTCCCGCGCCACCCACACCGGTATCTCGAAGGCGGGGGAAACTAGAAAGGGGACCGCTGCCGGGGGGTCCGAGGGCGCGCTGGAGGCGGCAGCTGCAGGAGGCTGCAGCCATCCCCGGGCAGATCCCGGCCCGGGGGCGCTCAGCCTTCCGGACAGCCCGTGCGGGGGAAGCGGGGTGCAGGGAGGCGGCCTCGCTAACCGCGGGGCAGACGGAAGGACGGGGGCCCGGTGCGGAGCTGCCCGGCCCGCCGCTCTCAGCGGGGCAGGGCGCGGCCGTGGGCGCCCGGGTGACCCGCCACGTGAGGACCGAGCGGCGGTACCTGGGTGATGGAGTCTCCGAAGAGCAACACCCGCGGCCAAGCCAGAGAAGCCGCGCCGTTCGCAGCCTCGCACAGCGCCATATTGCCGCCAGCCGAGAGGCGGGGCCGGGCCGGATATCCGGGGCGGGGCGAGCGGCCGGGGGCGGGGCCGCCCGCGGAGCCTGGGGTCGGCTCGGTGGCCGTCGCGTCGCCCGCGGGATGACTACCCGCCGCGCTCCCGGGGCTGCGCGGGCTGAACCCCTTTGGCGACCAGCCGTGCGCTAGCCGTTGCCCCTTGGAACGCTCGTTTTTGTCCGTTTCCAAGTCGGACTCGCTGCTCGTCGTTCGTCCTGTCAGGTGCGGGGGGGCCCGAAGCGGGAGTGGTCTGGCGCCGCCCCCCACGCGGGGCCGGAGGTTTCCGTCAAGGGCCCGCGTGTGGAGACCGTGGGGAAGTGCTTCCGAGGGGCGCGGTCACCGCACGGCCCCTCTCGTTCAGTAAACGGACTCAAGCATTTATCGAGGTTTTGACCTTAAAGAACAGCTTGAGACGTCTGCAGAAGGCGGACTGTTCAAGGACGAAGATGGGGTTTGCAGGAGCGGGGAGAAATGAGGGAACGTGGGGGACCCACAGCCGACGAGCAGGGTGAAGGGTAGAAGCATCTACGGTCACTAGGAACCGGGTTCTTGCTGAAGGCGGGCCGGGGTAAGATGGGGGGGCATTTGAGCAGGTACCCGGCAGGACGCCAGAGGGGCCAAGGCCAGAGCCTTGGGGCGGGTGGGGTGGGGGGCGGTTACTTCGAAGACCCCCAGGAGCTCCAGGGCTCAAGTTTCCTCAGAGTCCTTGTCGCCCCAGCTGTGCCCCGCAGTATGATGGCCGTCGCTAAAAAACGAGCCAGAAGGATGTTCTGAAACCCCTGCGCACGGAAAACCCGGCGGGCACGCGCAGCGGCGCACCGCAGACCTACCGCGCCGCGGCTGGGGCGTCGGGGGGCGCCTGGCGGGAGGGCTGGAGCCAGAAGGCAGGAGGCGCGACGCAGAGCCTCAAGCCTCCGCGCCAGCAGCTCCCCATCTTCAACTAGAATCGTGGGGAGCTTCAGATGTGCTCGGAAAGGATCCTCACTCCGGACCAACGAACTTGACGTCTGATGCCGCGATGTGGGCCTCGGTCTGTTTTTCCTGCCCGCAGGGGACTCCCGCATGTAGCCAAGGTTGAGACCAGCCGGCTTGGCTAAGGCGTTTGGACTCGACCCTAATTACAGCGAAGCTCTGACGGGCCTTCAGCAGGGAGGGCTTGGGAGCGGGCGCGTGTGTTCCCGGAGTGAACCAGAGGAGCGGGCGCTGTGGCAGGCACCGGAGGGGCCAGGCTGACTGGGACTCGGAGCCACCGTGAGGAGACCAGGGGAGACCTGAGCAGTTTAGAATCCTTAAATCGGTCACCTCAGGGAGAGGGACTAGGGGAAAAGGCACATTCCCTTTTTACTGTACATATTCTGTCGTATTAAGATAGTTTTTTTGTTTTTTAAATTAAAAATGTTTTAAATCTCTCAAAACAGGGGCGCTGGGGAGGCTCTGTCGGTTGAGTGCCTGACTGGCTTTCGGCTCAGGTTGTAAGGTCGAGCCCCGCTTTGGGCTCCGTGGTGGGGAGCAGTCTGCTTGGGATTCTCTCCCTCTCCCGCTGGTTCTCGTGCTTTCTCTAAAGTAAAATCTTTTTAAAAAGTCTATCATAACAAAATCTTAGGTGACACAAAAGGTGACCCTTAGAGCTTTGGTTTGGGCCAGAGACAAAAGTAGGGTCTCTTACAAAAATAAATAATTCATTTCAAGTAAAACTTCAGATTTGTGCACTCAAGCTTGTCACAGCCATGCAGAGAAGGAGCGCTTGGTGGCTGCCAGTCACCAAGAGGTGAGGCAAGGAGAGACTAACAGGGTCAGTGGAATTTAGAGACTGTGGTTGGCGAACGCCTTCAGCTTGATGGTGAGTGTGACCGACTCTCGAGGTGGGCGTGAAGGTGAGGGCGAGCTTCTCGTGCTCGCTCCCCCACATGGGGCAGTCGGACCTGTGCGTGGAAGCGAACCCCAAGGAACACCCCGGCTGACCTGCTCCCGCAGCACACCGCCCCCCCACGCTCCTGTGTCCAGTTATCACAAGTCTGAATTACAGGCGCTTCGGGAAACTGGCCTAGTGATTTAGTTTATACACAGAGCAATTCAACAACTCACAGCTGAATCCCCTGGAGCTTGAGGCATAAAAATAATAGCCCAAGTATTTCTGAATGGCGTGTGTAGATACTACACAAAGTATCACTGAATCCCAAAATCATAATTTTACAAATTAATTTAAAAATTAAGGAATTTGCCAAGAGTATCAGGAGGGAAGAAACAGAAAAGGCACTTGAGGTGCTAATCTCTATTCCCGTTCAGAATATGAAACAAAATAAAAAACCATCATGCCTTTTCTTAAAAAGGACACCGAGACCTTCTCATCCGGTTGCTACAAGCAGATCTGGAAGGTTTCACTGGCAGCAGCACACGTGCCTAGAAGCAGAATCAAATTCTAAAATAATAGTTTATTCGGTAGTTCTGGAATAACGGACACATGAGTTGCTAATTGAGTAGCACTCCAGCTGCTGGAATTGAGGCCGTTTGAGATCACAGGTAACTAGGCTACTCCCAAGAAACTAATGTATTTTAAGTAACAGAAGTTGAGTCAAGCGTAAGAAAAAGCGTTCTCAGATCCGGAGACGTCCCGTCGTCAGTGAACGGGGGTGAGGGCCTCGTACAGCCTCTGCGCGGCCAGCTCCACCATTTCCCGCAGGGACTCGTCGTCCTCGCTTCCTTCTTCGCATTCCACCGTCTGAAAGCGAAAGCACAAACAGGCCTTTCGCCCTAAGTGTCTACCAGTGCTACGTGGAAGACAGGCTGATCCTCTTCAAGAATTATCTCCCCACAGGGTGGGGGGTCACAGAAGCCTGACCCCGGGGGAACCCAAGCTGCGGCCCTCGGGCCTGCAGGCCTGCGCCACACACATATCCCCGACAGCCCCATCACTGGATCTAATTAGAGACTCACTTTGGGAAAAGGAATAAATGGAAAATCTAGTGAACTATATTTACTTCAAAGCCCATATTCTGACCCAATAAATCACACTACTAGGAACTCAGTCTGTTCCTAGGAATACTTAGCAAGCGATGGGTGTCCTCGGGTACTCAACATTTGCTATTAAATCTGATTTAGACCAATAATCTAGTTATTTCCCAGCTACAAAACACTATATGCTGTTTAAAAATTTTTTTTTATCATACTGTAAATACTGCTCATATAACATCTTAGTAAGGGAAGAAAAAATAACACCCTTAATTCTAGAACCTACTAACTCTTGTGAACATGTCCATGTATAACCTTCTAGACTTTGAGCTACACATATGTATTTCTTTAAAACCAAAATAGGGCAATTTATCATACTTGCGATCTTCTAACTTTTCTTGGCCCTCACCAATGCCGGGGGACAACTGTGCCCGTCAGTGATGCACACTGCCGCCTTCCCAACCGACAGCTGGCTGTATGGGCCTCTGTCGAGGTGTACAACATACACATAATCTGTTTATTCAGTGAATTAATTACTGTCTCACACTCTTGCACAATCTGGTCTCTTGCAGTTTTGTCGATATTCTAATCAATGCTAGAGTAGAAATCCATGTACATATATCTTTGCTCCAATTATTTTATCATTAACTTGTCTATTTTCTTTGATTCAATCCAGTGAGTGGAACTGTGGGTAAAGCTTTTACTTTTCTGAGCCTTTCCAGGCATTTCACCGAACTCCCCTGCAGAAAGAACACGCCACCTCATTTACAATCCCCTCCCCGCCCCAAAATGCCCTGAGACTGAATGGCCCGGTTTTCCCTGGCGCCAGGTCCCAGCACTCTGGCTCACCTGGGCCCGTGTGATGAGCCAACAGTGAGGTGGTGGACTTTCGATCTGTATTTCCTCTAATTATTAGTGGATTGGAGCTGAACATTGGCTTCGTGTGCTTGCTGGCTGTCCAGATTTCTTCCCTAGTGAACCACTTGGTTATGTTCTTAGCGTATTTGTCTAGTGGGATAAAATTAACTAGTGTCTCCTCAAAGAATATAAAAGAAATTTAAAACCTATGTTATTTAGTAGAACTGTTTGAATCTTCAAAAACGAGCCTGGAAGATATACGTATTCATTTATGCTTAAATAATGATGCAGGGTTTGTAGTGTGAGACCAGGGCAGGCCCCACGATCCTGAACCCTGCCATCTGGAAAAGCCACTTGGACCTTGCTGGTAAAGCCAGGAACAGCTTTTCTGAAAAAATCTGGCATCAACCGGATGCCACAACCGGATGCCAAACAAGAGAAAGGCTGCGGTGGACTGAGGCCTCTCGTGGAAAAGGGAAATGATAGAAAGTGCACACAGGAAACGTGTGCTGTGCAGATGGGGAAGAAGCAAGAACGTGGGGCGCCCGGCTGGCTCAGTCAGCAGAGCATCCGACTCTTGATCTTGGGGTCGTGAGTTCGAGTCCCACACTGGGTGTAGAGATTACTAAAAAAATAAATAAGCTTAAAAAGAGCGGATTTGGGGCGCCTGGGGGGGCGCTCAGTGGGTTAAGCCTCTGCCTTCAGCTCAGGTCACGACCCCAGGGTCCTGGGACTGAGCCCCCGCATCGGGCTCTCTGTCTACTTGTGATCTCTGTCAAATAAATTAATTAAAAAAAAAAAAAAGCAGGACTGTGTAACTTCACATATAACAACAAACAGCCTGTAAAGAGCAAATGTAGGGGGAAAAAGCAAAACTGGAAGAAAACATCAAAATGCTAAAGTGAGCTGTCGGGTGGGAGACCAGAGATTACTTCTGTTTTCACTTTCTCTTCCAAGTGTCCTGAAATGTGGGAAGAAGCGGCTACATACCCGTGTCTCCAAGTTGATATTAGCAGTTTTCCCATCCACTGTGACACTGAGGACAGAACCATCTTTCACACTTACACAGTCTTCTCCAAATATGTCCCTGAAGGTAAACAAAGATGCCAGATTAGTGCAGATGCATTAACGTGCAAGTCAAGTGCATTTTTACGTCCTGGGGGAAAAGTGATATTGAAGACTGCCCTTGTTCTGAAGTAGAATACGTCTACCTGTTCCTCAGATGTACTTTAACGTTGCATATTAATTTTATAAAATGGATAAAACACACAGCTATCCTTAAGACTGCTTTCTTCAGGGGCGCCGGCTGGCTCAGTCCGTAGAGCACGTGATTCTTGATCTCAGGGCTATGAGTTCGAGCCCCACACTGGGCCAAGAGCTTACTTTAAAAAAAAAAACAGCAACAAAAAACTTTGTTCAGCTGGCATTGTGTATGCACTTTATACAAGTGATCTTAACTTACAGTAATCTTACTGAGAAGCCCCTTGCACACAGGAGGAAAACAAGACGCAGGGAGCCCCCGAAGATGGCTACGAGGCCGTAGGGCTGGTACTGAAATCCAGGTATCGCCACTGAACGGACTCAGGCCACCGCTGTCTGCTCCCCTGGATGGATTTCAAACGCCTCTTTTGAGTTAAACTCTTTTCACTGAGCATCTGCTATGTGCCGTCTTCTCGGGGACGGACGTCACTAAGACCCTGCGCCTGTCACTGAGGAGGTAGAGTTTAAGCACTAATTTCCACATCCGTCCACGTCAGGTACCCAGGCACCGGCCACCGGTGTCCAGGCAGCAGGCTGGGCACAGGCCGGGAAGGGCAGTCTGCAAAGCCGACAAGGCAGCCGGTCAGCCCCCGACGGGCCCACGCTGACCACGTGGCGGTCCGCTGGGCCGCAGGGAGGGCCAGCCAGCCTCCTGCTCTCTCAGGTAATCAATAACGGTAATCAGTTAACGGCAATCAATATGTTTGAGTAAAACTGACTGGGGAACCTAGTTACTAAGGAAAAATGCTGTATTTTAACCAGAACTATATTCAAAAGGTAGGGAAAAATATTTCATGTTCATGTAATCAATTACTGGTTTGTTTAAAGAAACCAATAAACGCATTCCTATACAATCCTAAATCCTAAGGATTTAAACAACTAGAGTTTTTATTTTTTAATTTTTTAAAGATTTTATTTATTTATTTGACAGAGAGAGAGACAGAGATCATAAGCAGGCTGAGAGGCAGGGGGAAGCAGGCTCTCCGTGGAGCAGAGAGCCTGATGCAGGGTTTGATCCCAGGACCCTGAGATCATGACCCGAGCCAAAGGCAGAGGCCTACCCCACTGAGCCACCCCGGTGCCCCTAAAGAACTAGAGTTTTTAGATTATGATCGACTTGGGAGATTAAAGGCGCTGGTTTGGCACGTTCAGGAGGTCAATGTAAGCTTTGGCTCTTTAGTTCCCATTCTGGTTTCTCACAGTTCGAGGCTGTGAGTGGAAGCGTGGGAAGACGGCCAGGGCGGTGGGTCTGGGCAAGCAAGCCCCGTGAGCTGCTTTCCGGTCTGTATGACGGAGATGCTTTTTAAAATCAAAATGGCAGCGCCAAGAACATTTTTCTGAAGCCGTGTGATAGCTGCTTCTAGCAAGGTCACCCCTGAAAGCCTATCCGTTTTTTAAAAGCTGCTCACTGGCTGCCTTAAAAGATTGTCGGTGAGGAATCTGGCAGAAAGAACAGAAATGTTAACGTCAAACCTCCAAACATGCGGAGCACCTTCTTTTGTTAAGATGTCTAGTCAGGGGGCGCCTGGGTGGCTCAGTGGGTTAAGCCGCTGCCTTCGGCTCAGGTCATGATCTCAGGGTCCTGGGATGGAGCCCTGCGTGGGGCTCTCTGCTCAGCACGGAGCCTGCTTCCCTCTCTCTCTCTGCCTGCCTCTCTCCCTACTTGTGATCTCTCTGTCAAATAAATAAAATCTTAAAAAAAAAAAAAAAAAAAAAGTCTAGTCAGGTAACTCTCAATTTAAAAAATAGAGGCAGTTAGTGAAAGTGGAAAAAAAAAAGTAGAAGCAGTCACTTATTCAATAAGAATTTGAGAGATACTATGTTCAAGGCACTGTGCTAGATGTGGAAATTATAAAATTAAATTCAAATCTTTTAATTTTCCTTTTCTTGGCATAATACATAGTTAAATGGTGGTTATCCCCTATGATGCAAATCATTATTTTACCTGGGAAAAAAATCCCAAGTCAGTTTTTTTTTTTTTTTAAAGATTTTATTTATTTATTTGACAGAGAGAGGTCACAAGCAGGCAGAGAGGCAGGCAGAGAGAGAGGAGGAAGCAGGCTCCCTGCTGAGCAGAGAGCCCGATGCAGGACTCGATCCCAGGACTCTGAGATCATGACCTGAGCCGAAGGCAGCAGCTTAACCCACTGAGCCACCCAGGCGCCCCCCAAGTCAGTATTTAAACATTTTTTTATTTTAAGGAGGCTCCACACCCATTGTGGGGTTTGAACTCATGACCCGATTGAGCCATCCAGGAGCCCCCCAAAATCAGTCTTAAAGAGTACTACATATCTGGTATTTAGAAAAATACTGAGTTTAAAGGTAATTCATAGTTTACAGACTTATTATCTGAGACAAGTCCAGAAGAAAACCACTCTTCATGCAGAACTGACACTTAAGGAGAATATATATGTAGTGATTCTTAAGAGCACAGTAACACCAGGCGAAGAGTTTAGTACTTGTCCTTATTAAAGATGGGTGAATCATGGTTGACTATACCAGAAATGGCTAACCAAGGTCACGGGTATTTGGGACTAACTAGAGTGTCTGCTGGAAGGATGCGGTTCAAACCACTTTACGGACACAGACACAGACCCCCAGAGCAGCTAAGTGACCTGCCTAAGCTTCACCACCATCGGTGAGCCAGAACCCAGTCCCGGCCTCCCCCCACCCCTGCCCTCGCCACCCCTGGGGGGCAGTCATGGGGACAACACTTACTGCAGCATGATCTCCAGCCTCTTGCTGTAAACGTGCATTTCTAATTTTTTGGAAACCTTCTGCACCACACCTGGCGGAAAGAAACCAACAGAGTTCAATTTCCAAATTCTTATTGAGATTCGTTCCCGAGTCGATAATGAGAACACAGACGGCCGCCGAGAAGGTAAGGTGTCAACCGTGGGATCCTTGCAGTGACAAACACGCCACCTTCCTACGGAGGCAAACCGCTGTTTTCTTGGTTTCGTCTTTTGTTCTTGTTAAATACAGAACCACAAGATGACATTTACTTTTGTAATGTTACATTTTACACTTTATTTGCAATGTTCCTCAAAAATTCTGCATCTCATTTTTGAGTGGAAGTGAACTTGTAATTCAGGATTCCCAGGGGCACGTCTGGGCTCTCCAGAGCTTCTGTCTTATCTACAACACGGTTTAACTTTTGCATTCTCCTATATGTAACGCACCTATAGTGATTTTAATAAGAGTACTATTTAACACCATGTCCCAGTTAGATTACTTAGCTTCCCACCCCAAAACACAGGAACCTGATGGTTCAGGAAAGGGATGTGGAGTTTCAAGTGTGCCCCCAGGTCATCAGGAAGTGCCTCCCCGCCCATCACCAGCAGCAAAACTGTGCAGAACTGTCTGGCAGGTCCTTGAAAAGCGAACATTCTGTTAGCATGTGACCTAGCATCTCTACTCCCACGTGCAGACTAAAAGAACTGAAAACATGTCGACACAAAAACACGTATGCGAATGCTGAGAGCAACGTTATCCATGACAGCCACATGGGAGAAACAAGCCGTGAGTCTATCAACTAAGGAAAGGAGAAACAAACTGTGGTACGTCTACACAATGGAAAATTACGTTGCCACAAAAAGGAATGAAGTCCTGAGTCATGCTACAACATGGATGAAACTTGGAAGCGTTACGCAAAGTGAAAGATGCCAGTCATAAAACCCCACGTATTACGATTCCATTTTTATGGAGGGTCCAGAAGAGATAAATTCACAGAGAAAGTGGGAGGAAAAAAAAGTAAGCAGATTGGTCGCTGACTTGACTGGGGGCTTATAGCTAAAGAACACGAGGTTTCTTTGTGGAGTGATGTTGAGTGTTTCAGGTTGATCGCAGCAAACCTACCCTGTGGAAAAGAGCCAGGCTGTCATTTCTCCTCAATTATCCTGTTGACTACAGGTACTCTGATTGCTTTTAATTCATGATGTTTTTCCTCTTTTTTAAAAATGCAGATCTTAGTGGCACAGGACATATCAATTTCAGGTATACTACATAATGATCTGATATCTGTATATGCAGCAAAATGATCACACGTGCAGTTAACCATCCATCACAACACACAGTGTTGCGGCAGAAAGTTTTTTTTCCTTCTGTTGAAACAGTCTGAGTTTTAATTGAATATACAATGAACCAGATGCCCTCCAAGAAAGCTACATAATACAACTTATGCTTTAATTGTAATCATTAATTCTATTAAGTATTAAACAAGCATTTAACTGACATGTAAAATCTCATAAAATACACTAAAAACATCTAAGCTATGAAACTACTGAAAGAAACTTTCCAAACTCAGTGCTCATGCCCGCCTGTCTGCTTATTTATCACTGATCTTTGCCACACGCTCCTGAGATCCGCATGATCGGAGGTGGACGGCGTGAAATCAGACAGTTGCTATGCACGCCTGCCCAGCGGGGGTGCGGGTCAGCACCCGGACGTGCTGAAAACAGGTGCAGGGCCAAACAGAAGGACGTAATGCAACAGAAGAACATAAAAGAACACATTTTGAAACTGCTTCAGCTTGGCTGTGTGTCCTTGACGAGAACAAGGGGATACGGAAATTGAAATTGGGGCTAAACACACACACAGGTACAAACACAACTTGTGTTTCCAGAGTCTGGACCCAAGTCTCGGCAGGATGAGAAACAAAGGGGAAGGGATGCTAGCAAAGCAGACTCGGCCCGGTCGCAGAGGGCATCTCTAGCACAGACCCAGCCGAGTTCCGAACGCGGCCCGATCGCATCTGAGGCTGGTGAGCCCCGCGGACTCTGCTGTACGCAGCCGGCTCTGCTCTGCTCGCCCGGACAGCAGCGGCAGGCGGGACGCAGACATCGCCGTCTTCCCATAGAACTTTACAAAAGTGGGGACGGCTGGACTTGGCTTGTGGGCCCTGGTTGCTGACTCTGTTCTAGGAGTTCAAATACCGAGTCTGGGTAGGAGAAAGTCAGTTCGTTACACAACAAATGTATGGGATGAACGTCCTCCACTCCCTCACATGCAGCAAAAGGAAAGGGAGTGTGTCAGCCTCGTGCTGTTTTTCATCTTCTGTAGAAGCAAGTTCTGCTTATTAAAAACCCTGTCACCTAGTCCCACAGGTGACAGCTTTCCAGGCTAACGTAGCGCGAACACTCCTCGGGTCACTGTCTTCTCTCTTTAAAATTCATCTTGTGTGCTCTCTCTCACCCTCTGTATCTAACCCAGCAGGAAAGACCGCGGGCTCGACCTTCAGCCTAGCTCCAGAACCAAACACTTTTCGCCAGCCCCTCACCCGCACCGCCCACCTCCCACCCGCACCGCCACAAAAGCCCCGGAATGAAATGCCTGCCTTCTTACTCGCCCTCCCAGTCTCTCAACAAGCACCAGCCTAATCCTTTAAAAACCTTACAACGCAACCCACTTCACTCAGACTACAAGGCCAAAGTCCTTAAAGTGGTCCATAAAACCCCACACTTCTGCCCCCGCTCCAAGCCCTATGAAGCTGCCCCAGCGCTCACTAGAGCACCAGCTCCCCGAGGGCAGCCACCTGCTGTGTCTGCTGCTGCGCCCTAAGCACCTAGAAACACCCCTGCCCAATGGAAGGTGCTCGATAAATATCTGTCAAATGCATGTTAGCTCTGCAAGCACCTCGTTACTCCAGAAGAACAGACTCTCCTCTGCTGAATACAGCACAAAGTGGGGAAGAACTGGGGAACCCAGGGTGGCCTGCCGATTCAGCACAGTCAGCTCGGGGACCAACCCTCCTCCAACCTGTGTGCACGGAATCCCTGGGAAGTGCCCGGAGGCCAACCTTAGGAAGCCATGTCTGCACTGTCACTCTGTTATTAAAAATGATCACTAAGGATAGAGTAGCCATTGTTAGCCAGCACAGATCAGAGGGACGGCGCCCTCCACTCGCGCCCGAGTACGAAGAGGCAGTCAGGCCGCTCCATGGCCGCTCCGCGCTCGTCTGCTCCGCCCGGACAGACACGTCTGCCGACGTCTGTTTTCGCTTTCCAGCACAGTCGCTAAGCGGCGGCTTCGTCACGGCTGCAGGCGGCATCAGGACAACACAGCGGACAGTCCCAGGCCCAACACGCCCCGTGGTCCCTGGCCCCCCTCGCGGCGTGGAACGGGCTCAGGGTGGCTAAGACGTGACTCGGCCCGAAGACTCCCCAGCATCCTAGCCAGCCTAGAAACATACCATTTTTGCAGACGTCTCATTTTTCAGAAGAGTACCCACATATCTGACAAGAACACTGACATCAGGTGTTATTCCACAAGACAGACTTCCTCTCACAAAAGGGTTATCAAAACACAACGAACAGAAAGGAGCCCGGGAGGTTAAAGCGATTCAGGTTTGAGTGAACTGGTCTGAGCGGACCGCATCTGCGGCAGGAGGGAAGGCCATGCTCTCAGGGAAGCGGGCGTCCATCCTGAAGGGCGCACCCCGCAAAGCTCTGGGTTTGAACCTTTTCTTGTTCTCTGCCCTTTGCTCTGTCCCTCACCGCGCCACCACTCACGGGCTGGGACAGCCGCACAAGGAAAGCCCTCCTTCCCACACACACCCCCACCTGGCGCTCTGCCTGTTCTATTTTTATCACCTAAGAAAAATGTAAAATAGTAAAATACGAAAAACCTGACAACCGCCTTTGGAGCTGTTCTGTCACGTGTGTACTTATGCGTTCAGGGGCACAGACTGTGACACTGAGTGAGACTCGTGGAGACGCACCGCTCCCTCTGCCACGCAACACGCACACGGGGGTGTCCATTCCCCATGAGCCAATTCAATGAATACAACTCATCAGCGGTGTCCACATGAACGTTTTCACGATGTTTTACTATTCCTCAAAACAAATCGAACGCTTATCAGCACCTCAGATGAATAATTTAGATTTGTCTACGTATTTATTCATTTCGTTACATAGATGCAGTCACTTACAAGACGATGGATCATTAAGTATCCAGTGAAACGTTTTTTCCTCCTGCAATCAAACACTACCTATTTGTTTATTTTTTGTAATTTCACGACAGAGAACCATTCTCTCAGAGGACAAGACCTGGTACCAGGAGAAGGGTAAAGGCTGGGAGGCTTCCCCAAACTCTTCAAGGGTTACCTTCCGTGCCACTGAAGCGTTACCCTGAATTATGCATAAAATAGACACAGCTGTAAAGAAATCACACACCTGTCTTCACTAGTGTCTTCTGTGACTGAAAATGGTCTTAGAAAAGGATACATAAAGTGACTGCGAAATTGCCCTAAAGGGAGATTCCATTCTGTTCCATAGGTTTCACCAAACCCCAAGAGGGCCGCAGATTCTCTTACTAGACATGCTAGCTCTGTTCAGCACAATAGTTTGGAATTTCTGATTAAATTGGTTTTGAGAGGACCGTGACTAAGGAATTTTATCGTAGTGTTCAGGGCAACCAGATTTTGGGCAACAGCACAAATAAAAGACGCACGACAAGAAGTAAAATGTAAGTGACATGCAGTGTTACGCACATACTGTATCTTGAAGGCTACAGGAGGAGAACACGCAGATTTCAAGTTCTAGGATTCTGTCTTCTGCTTCTTAATTCGCAGACCATGGGAGACATGAAAGAATCAACTGATCAAAATGCAATCATTCCGTACCTTTCCTTATTTTCGGGTTGGACTGGACTTCCAGTATCACGGTTGTTACTGTATCTGCATACATATCATTGGAAGGGTTTGCCAGCCACTGCAAAGCAAAAGGCAGTTTTAGGAAGGCGTGAATAGGGCTGACCACAAAAGCCGTGAGCGCTCCCCGCTCATCCACCGACTGTACACACGTGACTTCTGTTTTGTGCATTTTCTCTGTGAAACTAACCTGAAATTAACAACGCTGGGCTTTTCTAAGATCTGCTGAGCACAGCCTTTGTGGCAAGGGCTTTGTGGGCATCCCCTCACCTGACCTTCAGAACACCTTCCTTTTTCAGAGGTCACGCATGAGCTAACCCAGCAGTAACTCCGGTGCTGGGACTCAAAAGCAGATCCCTGAGCACTGGGCCTCATAAGCACACAGCAGTAGTTCTAAACACTTCCTCTGGATTCCCACACGAAGCTTAGGACCCTTTGCTCCTGCACACGCCCAGGGCTCCAAGACCATTTTCCTTGGGTGGGACCAGGTGAATTACTTCAGGAACAAACGCCTTCCTTAATGTGTAAGGGTGCCTGGGGACTCAGTCAGCTGAGGGTCCGACTCTTGATTTCAGTTCAGGTCGTGGTCTTGGGGTCGTGAGATCGAGCCCTGCACGTGGGCTCTGCACACAGGAGGTAGTCTGCTTTAAGAATTTTTCCCTTTGTCCCTCTCCCAGCTTGCACATGCGTGCTTTCTCTCTCCCTCTCTCCCTCTCTCTAAAAGAAATGGTTAAAATCTTAAAAAAAAAAAAAAATGTGTAAGAACAGAACAGTGAACCATCTGGATGGGGAAGTTACATCAGATTCTACCCCAAGGCGGAGAAACAGAGGAGGTATCTCCCTGGATCATTTAGTCCCAGGATTCACTCTGAAAGCCCTTCTCCAAACTTAACAGGTACCAAGTTATCAAAATCAACCATCAAATTAATTTGATGTCTGGGTTCCAAATTCTACCAGTAGGAATTTAAAATTCTAATAGTAGGAACCATACTCAACGGTTTCTAGCCTTTGTGTATTTGGGTCACCTTACTTTTGCTTATTTGGATTTTTAAAATTCCACTCTCTAAAGAGTGCTGCATGACCAGTCTATTGGTTTCAATGTAATAGAATTTTATTTTTATCTTGAGAACATGGGCTCTTTTGATATAACTGAAGATATCCTGGGCGATCTCAGAATTAGTTGAAACTTCTCACATGAGACCTATATTCACTACATATACTAAATATTAAGCCTTAATTTAATATTAGTTTCCTTTCTTTTCTTTTCAACCAGGTTCCAGATCTAGTGTGGAGCCCAACATGGGGCTTGAACTCATGATCCTGAGATCAAAACCCGAGCCGAGATCTAGAGTTGGATGCTCAACGAACTGAGCCACCCAAGGTGTCCCTGATATTAGTTTCTATGTTATTGGAACTCATAGAAAATGCCCAGCTGTGTCATATTTTAAGCTGATTTGGGCAAGAAAAATATGCACACATACATTATATATGTTTCCTGATTGAGAAGAAACAAATTTTCTCTACAATTATATGTGAAGTCTTAAAATTTTTTCCCCCTCCTAGTTAAGGTAAATAATCTTATCTTACTTCTAACACCACCATTCCTGGCTCCTGTATGACAGTAATATTCTTGAACACTTTCAGAGCAGGCTTTTCTTGAATTTCTAATTCTTCCACGTCACCTGAGAAAAAGAAGTAACATCAAGATGTATATAATTTTCTGATAATCTTCCAGAGGCAGCATTATTCCGTTTATAGACAGTTGAAATAAATTTGATATTCAATAAAAAAGTTAATTTACTCATTTATGTAGTCAGATTTCAAATAACTAAGCTTTATGTGAATGTTTGTAGCAACTGAAAGATCTCAACATGTATTAAAAAAATAACAAAGCAGGATTTACCTCGGACCTTCAACATTTTACCAGTCACTAACTTTGGTGACTGTCAAAAATCTGCGTTTATATAAGAGATTTACCCACTAGCACCTTAAAATTTAATATGAGATTAGTCAGCTACTACCAACTAGTCACTTCTGCCTTCATCGCTCTATAGGAATATTCTGCTATGAGGAGACTTTTCTGGTCCTCCCAGGAACCTTTTAATTAAGGGTTAATTCAGACATATTTTATTAACTTTCCGTGTTAAGACCTATAAATTCTAACAGGAGGATGTGAAGTTAAAAAAGAAAAGATTTTCTTTCTAGTGGTTTATTTTATGGTGGTATTTTGCTGTCTGAATTATGAAGAGCATATTAATAGAAAATGTAACTTGTTACTCAGAGTTCCTGCTTATTAGAGGGAACCCACACCCTTTAACTTAGTCATTGCCCCTCATTATGTTCATGCACAAAAATCTCTAACTCAGAATAGTCTAGTATGAAAACAGAACAGGTTTACTGTTCTACTGGCCTTTGGCCAGTGGTCATGTATTTTGTAGAACCTGCTGTGTAGTCTGGTACTTGATGGAACCAGGAAACTTATTTTCTGAATAAGAAATAGATGAAATTTAGCAATAGTTTACAATAGCAGATTTTAAACACACAGCAAAGATTACGGATGTTCTTAGAATTTTCAGTGAATCAAGGATAAAAAGTATAACATAATTAAAAAAATTTATGAGTACATTTTCAAAAATTCACCTAAAGCTGATAACATGTCTAAGCAAAGTGCAAATAAAATTTGTACAAATTTTTGGACCATTACCCAAATTAAATAACATCCTTTCCCAAATATATACATATCTTACTCAAAAGCAGAAAACAATTTGGTGCATTTTAACAAATATACACACCTGTCAATTTCTGTAGCTGGTAACAGAGCAAATTAAAAGGGCCGGTATAGGGAATGGCTTGGGTCTGTTTCACAGTGCTCATGGCCAAGTCAGTATAATCTGAAGAGGAAATCAGAATAAATACACTTTAAGTAACACTACGAGTTGCACAAAATACAATCTGCAACCTACAATTTGCATGTACAGGGATGGAGGGGAGTTAAAGCAAGGTAAATCCGAACATGTTTCTCAAGAAGTGCGTGAGGTGCTCCTTAATTTGTTCCCGCCCGACATTTCCCCCCTGAACTCCCATGGTCACCCCGATCCCTGACTAGTTAGCTTATGCTTCAGCTGTATGACAGCAGTCTCACTGCCCTGGAAACATCAGGTCCCTGGTCTCCAAGCCAGTATGCCAGCTGTCCTCTGCTGTCTTCTGGGCTTGGCCACTCCCGACAATCCTTCACTGTGAGGTACAAGTGTTGCTTGGTCTGCAAAACCTTTCCCGACTCTTCTAGGCCGGGTCTCTCCTCGTATACTTAGGCACTTTTCTGTGTCATTCATCAGCACGGTGACCAGCTCTGGACAAGAACGCTTCTCTCACGAGGCAGCTTTCCAGGGGTTGGGGCTGGACTTTGTAACGCATCTCTAGTCCTCCAGCACCCGGCACCCTCCAGCACAAAAGGCTCAGAGTAGGACCGCTCTCACTGCAGGAGAGGGGAACAAGGTATACCCCACCGCATCATGTGCCAAAGCTGACAGCTGGCCCAGCTCACAGAGGACTACCTAAATGCTGCTATTCCTTGTCCTTCCACAGGCCTGGTCCAAGATGGTGTAGGAGCAGGAGGTCTAAATTTCATCCGATCCCAGAATTTCAGCAAGGTAGTTATCAAACCATTCTGAACACCTACGACCTCCACAGGAGACGGAAGAAAAGAATAGCAGCAATTCTAGGAACAGAAAGGTGACCACTTTCTGGAAGGTGGGAGGTGCAGAGAGGTGAATCCGAGGAGATATACGAGAAGACAGACCGTGGGGCCGGCGGGGAGAGCGTCCGTCTGCTGGCTGCCAGGAAGTGAGAGAGGAGCGGAGCACAAAATCGGAACTTTTAGAAGTCCGCTCCACGGAGGGATGTTGCTCTAGAGGCTAGGCAGGGAGTGGAACCCTTGCTGGGACACTGTAGTCTCAGGATCCTTAGGGTGACAGGAAGACCTGGGGTGTCTGAGGGTGGCAGAGCCTCCAGGTGTCGGAGCGGGGATGCTGGCTGCAGAGGTGGAGCCGAGGGGGGCTCTCAGCTCGGGGTTGCCATAAACCACGATCCAAGGCACACTCGGCCACTACTCTTCGAGCAGGGACCCCGCAAGGGGCAGATCCGGAGAGACCCACCTTCCTCCTCCAGGAGGAGCAGCATAGCATGGGAGCATGGCAGGAATCTGCTGGGTTTGGAGACTCCAAACGGGGCCAAGCGCCAGAGACAGAAACGCTCGGTCACAGGCTGGGTGTGCTCGGAGCACGGCCGGAGACCAGGGAGATGGGAGGGATTGACTGCTTTTCTCTGAGGGCGCAGTGAGGAGTAGGGCCCCGAGCTCTCAGCTCTGAGGCTCTGGGACAGAGATTGGGAGGCTGCCCATTCCCGGCCTCCAAAGCTGTACAGAAAGCGAAAAGCATTCAGGGAACAAAAGTCCCCGGGAGGAAATTCGAGCAGATTGCTTAGCCTGGACCCTGGCAAGGGTGGGGCAATTCCACCTGGGGCAAAGACACTTGAGAATCCCAGCAACAGGCCCCTCCCCCAGAAGATCAGCAAGAACACCCAGCCAAGACCACATTCACCGATCAATGAGAACCACAGAACTCCAGAGGTAGGGGAATACGGTACAGAGAATTCATGGCTTTTCCCCATGATTCTTTAGTCTTTCAAAGTTGAATTTTTTTATTACTTTCTTTCTCTATTTTTTTCTGAAATTTTCTTTTCCTTTTTCAATCAAATTCTTATCAATTCCTTTTTTAAAATCTTTTCTAATTTTCATTTTTACAGTCAGATTCTATCCTTTCATTGTCTTTAACCTTAGTTTTTATATACATGTTTTTCTTTCTTTAAAATTTTGGAATGTAGTTTCTTCTAACAGACCGAAATACACCCTAAATCTAGTGTATGGCTTTGTTCTATTCACCCGACTGATCACATTCTCTCCTTTCTTTCAATTTTTCTGTTTATTTTTAAATTTTTCTTCTTTCTTTTTTCTTATCCTTTCATAAAGCACTCATCCTTTATTAGCCTGTATGCATAAAACGGAGCACAGTTATTTAACCTAATGCCATATGTACTGCAAAAGTAATGGCCCCAGCATTTACACAGGCACACAACATAGAGGCCCAGCAAGCGATGTGGAAGTCTAGGTCTTAAGAATCAAAATGGACATGTGGGGAGTCCACAGTTACTTCAGAAAATAAAAGTACAATGACTCCATTGTGAAAGGTGGAAAACAGGCTTGTCAAGGGTCAGCAGGAGCGGTTAACCTTAGAGGTGAACTTATGCTCCCAGTTAAGAAAAAAGTTCACCAAGAATTCAAACACTGTGTGGATTATTAACTCAATGTCTATTACTTGTTACTTAAGATTTGGCCATTAGGAAGAGAAGTTTCCATAGCTTTTCTTTCAATGTGAAAATCAATTTATGTTTGACATTTAATAGTATACTTACTGGAGAGGTCACACGGAGAAAGTATGTGATAATTAAAGTTTCTTTTAACAAGTATTCCCGAGACCCGCTGGCCTTGTTCTGGTTTTTTGTCTGCTAAAAAGCCCATGACCTATTTAAAAAAAAAGGAGGAGGAGGAAATAGAATTTTGGAAAATGCAATTATTCAGATAATCATAATGATGACCATTAGGCATTTGAAAAGTTGGACACTTAACCAACTGTGCCTCCCAGGTGCCCCTCTAGTTAAAAAAATGCTTAAATGCTGCTTAATATATTTCTTGAAGGTTTATAATGCATAATGGCCTAATAAAAACTCTGGGGGGCACCTGGGTGGCTCAGTCAGTTAAGCATCTGCCTTCAGCTCAGCTCATGATTCCAGGGTCCTGAGATCGAGCCCTGCATCAGGCTCTCGGCTCCGTGGGGAGCCTGCTTCTCCCTCTGCCAGCTGCTCCCCCTGCTTGTACACACACTCTGTCAAATAAATAAATAAAATCTTAAAAAAAAAAAATAAAAACTCTGAAAAGTCCTGCTCTAAAGAAATCAGCTTAATTTTGTTCAACTCCGCCTCTCCTAAATTGTAAGACTATAAAATAGTCCCCCCTCCCCAAATCTCAACCAGCAGAGTTGGGGAAATTCAATTCGTAGATTCCTCACTAAATACATTTTTCTATAGGTACAAGGTCGCTTCCATTAAACTGGCTGCTGGAAAGTTTTGTGAATAGGAGTTAATTGAGGAGGAAACACAATCATCTGTCCTTCTTTAGCAACAAAAGCCTCACATCTTAGCTTTTGCTGACTTTTTTCCTCGTGAACTCACTGCAAGGAAGAATATTCGTCATTTAGCCTTCTCACATCTGGCTCACTATGTATTACAAGAATTGCTGTAAAGTTGCTCATTAATACATGTCTGATATTTAAAACTTCAGATAAATCATGAAAAAGTTTTCCTTAGATGTATCTTAAAAAAAAGTCTTAACAGGAAGGACGAATACAGATACCTTATAGCGTCCCTCTAAAATCTCAGGTAAGATTTTTTTTTTTTTTTTTTTTTTTAAGATTTTAGAGAAAGAATAAGAGAGACAGCATGAGGGGGAGGGTCAGGGGAGAAGCGGGCTCCCCGCCAAGCAGGGAGCCTGATGCGGAACTCAATCCTGGCACTCCAGGATCATACCTGAGCCGAAGGCAGTGGCTTAACCAACTGTGAGCCACCCAGGCGCCCTCAGGTAAGGTTTTTAACTATTTTATTTTTAAATCCTGAAAACACTGTATTTCGCATCAAAAATGGACAAATTTTTTCAGTTTTTTTTATATGTTCCTTCATCCCACATTTATGTTTAAACACATGAGCCATCTTTAGATTCTTCTGGAGAAACAGCAGTGGACAGAACACTATTAGATATAGTAATAAAACAGTAATAAATATTTATTTATTCTCAGACACAGGGAAGAAAAGGAAGTAGAGATGAGGATTACGAAGCTATCAAATGCAGGGGCGCCTGGGTGACTCAGCTGGTTAAGCCTCTGCCTTTGGCTCAGGTCATGATCTCAGGGTCCGGGGATCGAGTCCCTCATTGTGCTCTCTGCTCAGCAGAGAGGCTGCTTCTCCCTCTCACTCTCCCTCTGCACTCTCAAAAAGTCAATAAAACCTTAAAAAATACACAAAAACAAAAGCCAGAAGACAAAGCTATCAAATTCAACTGCACTAAGATCTAATGTACTTGAAAACTTTCCGTGTGAAGAAATGAATTAGTAGGACCAGAAGACCTAAAAAAGCATATGGATAAAATTCTTATACTATACTAAGTAGACAGAAATCATCATTAAGGACATTATCTTGCTTTGATGAAAAGAAGACTATTATTTTTAAGAACCATACATTTCCTTTTAGAAAGACCTGGATAAGATTAGAAACCACAACCTTTTTACCTTGGCTAGTTTTTCTCCTCTGAAATTCAAGGTCACAGCTTCTGTATTCCGAGGATTATGAACCTCTATGTGAACTTCATCGTTGTCCTCATATTCTCGAATCAGGGCTGCTTTCAATCTGGCCATTTCGTTTTGTTCTCCATGGACTAAAATCTACAGAGAATGAATATAAGAGGCCACAGGGAAACATCCTGAGTGCGGCTTCACGATGGCCCCCATCTGACTTCAGTACGTGAAACAGACAAATACTTGACGTGATTAAACTTAACAACTTTGAAGGACCTCCCGTCAGTCAAACTTGTACAGTTATTTTCATTCTGCTTGGCTTTAAAAATCCTGAAGCAGAACTATTTTAAGAGAGTAAAGACCCTTCTACTTCAGGTGTTCCCACTAGTGAGATACACAACTTTATGGAAGCTGGACTTTTCCCAGACTTCTATGCTCGACTGTAAAGGACTGCGCCCGTGACGTCTGTAACCCCCACCGGCTTCAGATGCAGGATTCTTGCACGAAACCACTGCTACTCTTACTAATGCAGAGTTTCCTTTAGGTCTCTTAATATAAGACGTTCAAAAGAAGCTTCTTATGGGGGAAGAAAAAGACTTCTGGTATTTTCTTCCATTTATTATAGTAATACCAAATAAGATATTTCTGAACCAAATGAAATTGCCTTTGAGGGGTATTTACAATAACTGTATTAGATACCGGCCTCTCTCCATTCACTTTTATAATCTGTGTTTTACAAGACAGATCATTCTTAACCTACAGACTCCTGGTAGATGATTTCTCGCCAGGGCTCACAGAAGCCTACCCAGCAGTTACTACCGGGCAGAGGCATATGGCCGAGTAAGGAGCCCCGACCTTGAGGTCTGGAACTCAAACACAAATCCTGGCTCCTTAAACACTTCTGAGCTATGTCAACTTGGGCAAGTTACTTAACATCTCAATTTTCTCATCTACAAACAGTTGTTGGTTGTAAGGGGTAAGCAAGTTGATACATGTAAACCAGAGTACAGGGTGCCGGGCTGGCTCAGTCAGTAAAGCACGTGACTCTTGAGCTCAGGGTTGTGAGTTCGAGCCCTGTGTCAGGTGGAGAGATTACTTAAAACATGGGTACAGTATTTGGCACATGGTAAGTAATAAACACTAGCTGTTACTTGTCGTTACCCCTAATACTACTGTTACTCTATCATGCAGATCATACTGTTGCTGACCTGGTTACTGAAGGAAAGCAAGCATCGAGTTCAATCCAGGAATTTAAACTGTCGGCAGAGAGCGAGCCTGGAGAGCAATGAAATGGGACTGAGGAAGAGGCGGTGGAGCCGACAGAAAGGGCAGTGCGGTCCCTCCTCGCCGGCATTAACACGTGCGAGCGCATCCGTGACCCACATACACGAGGGGGCCTGGGAGGGGCCCACACGTCACGAAATCCGACAGTTCGCAAAGCTAAAGAGGAGGCGAGAAATCTTTCTCCACCCAAGACTCTGCTTACTGAGTAAGGGCCACTGGGAAAGCCCTGCGAGGACTCCCAGGCCAGAAATAACTCAAAAATTAACACAAGAGCACAGGAAAGGACGCTCAATACCACGAGTCATTAGAAAAGTGAGAACCAAAACCACAACAAGATGCCGCTTCACACTCACTAGGAGCAGCTGTGATTACAAAAGGCAAACGGCAAGTGTTGGCGAAGATGCAGAGAAATGGGAACGCTTGTGCCCTGCCAGGGGCGGGGGGGGGGACGCAGAATGGCGCAGCCACCTCGGGAAGCTGAACGAGCCTCTGAGCCGGCGAGCCCACTCCTCGGTTCATATACTGAAGGAGTGAGAACAGGGCCTCACACAGATGCTCACGGGTCAGGGTTCACCGGGGCGTGTGTACACCGCATGCCTGTGTGTGGTCTATACGGACATTGGAACGTTGTTCACCCACACAAAGGGAGTCGGATTCGTGCCGACCTTGAACGCATTCTGTTAAGTGCTGTAGGATTTCACTGACATGCACTGTCTACGCCAGGCAAATCCAGAGAGACAGAAAGTAAACTGGAGGTTACCTGGGGCTGGGGAGGAAGAAATGGGGAATTTTTGCTGAGTAGGCAGTTTCTGTTCGGGGCGATGAAAAAGTTTGGGAATAGGGGTTGGTGACGGTTGCACAACACTGTGAATGTGATTCATACCATGGAACTCTACAGATAAAAATGGCAACTTCCATGTCACATATATTTTACCACAATGAAAAAATTTAAGGAGAAAAAGACTAGCAAAAGGCTATTTCCTCTAAACTACTTTTCAATAAATCTAGAAAGCGCACTTCATCTGTTCCTCCCTGCCCAAAATTCCCAAGG
Organism: Enhydra lutris kenyoni; assembly: GCF_002288905.1. Taxonomy (NCBI): domain Eukaryota; kingdom Metazoa; phylum Chordata; class Mammalia; order Carnivora; family Mustelidae; genus Enhydra; species Enhydra lutris. Next base: position 16,483,679 of record NW_019154119.1, read on the forward strand.
TATTCTGTTGATTAAAAATACCTTTTTTTTTTAGCTTTCCCCTTATCCCTCCCCAATCCCACCAAAATAGAATTGTTACTTTTGTATTACATGAAACTTACAAATATAAACAAATCACATCAGTAAGGAGCTATGTGATTTCATATCTATTTGGATCTTTAATTTTTACTATTAGATGATCTTTCTCTTCTTTCCATTTTATTAAGCATTTACTCCCTGCCAGGCACCATATTACATGCTTCAGATCTATGTTCTCTCATCCCTTCTTCACAATTACCTTATGAGGTATTATTATCCCTAATTACTAATAGGGCACAGAGAGGTTAAGTAACTTGCCCAAGGTTACCAGCATGTAAGAGATGGAGCTGAGATTCAAAACAAGCAGTCACAAGCAAAACCTGTGCTCCTAGGTTATGGGAGAGGCCGCAGAAAAGGACAGAAAGAGCAATGGAGTTGGGATTAGGGGATCTGATGAGGGACTTCGGGTAAATGGAGACAGAGCGCACAGCTTGCCTAACTCAGAAGGGAGCTGCAAAGGCCAGGTCCAAGTGCTCCCAGAAACGCTCTATGAAAAAGGCCACCTTAATGATAGGCAGTGTTTGATTTGAAAACCAGCTGCGGTTTCTTGGGTATGTTTTCTTCCTCTTTAATGTTATAAGTCAAAGTCATAGACTAACCACATGAGGCGGTTTCAAAGCACGAATAAATTCACTGGTTTGCTGGTAATCTGTGTGAGCAGAGAAAGAAATGTAATCAACAGACATTTTCAGTGGTAACTTCTGTCCAGACATGGTAGTGATTTCTTCTGGCTCAGACATGATATGCTGTTAAAAAACAAAACAAAACAAAAATAAAAGAAACAAAGCAAATAAACTACCCAATCAGAAAAGAAAAATACATTTTCTATTTGTTAATGCAGCCACAAACTCTTATGTTAAATTTGGGACCTTTAGCACGAAAAGCATTCTAACCATTGACTTAGTAAATATCAAATACTTATTTTCTTGATCAAGCAAATATTTAATCAGGAAAGTAAGCAGGTTAGCTAAAATTCAATGTACTTGGAGTACTAGAAGTGGCGATTGTAACTTATGGCCAGAAAGGCAAACTTGGATTCCCAGCTATTGTCCTGCTCTAAAAAGTCACTTTTCAGACAGATGTGTTTCTGTTCTGGAAATCTATTTTAAATACATGGCCAACATTGTGTGACTTGAGAATACCCTAAAGTAATAAAAAACGGTCAAACTGGGGAATCACAAAGTATTTTAAAAAATAAGGCAAGTTCTACAAAGAGGAGATAAGAGGATGCGAGGCTGGGATGTTCAGAAACGGCCTATGGAGCTCTGCACGCATTTCCCACCATGTGCACATCCTCAGGCCAGCATCGACTGTGCGTGTCAGCAGGAAGACAGGCAATCGACCCAGACACCTCCTATGACTTTTCAAGAGGACACACACTGGCAAACTTCTTCAGTGAATGAGGGCATCCATGTTTTTGCATCTGTCTCAAATCAGTTCCTTTCCATAGTTTTTACTGAGACGGGATGGGTGCTTCTCAGGCTTTATTGTGCCACCTTGGCAATTCTGATTAGGAAGAACACAGTGGTCTAAGACCATGGCTGACCTTGGCAAGTGTCCCTTCCACACAGTACCCTGCTATAATGACGCCGTTCCTCTTATCTGTGCACCAGCTTTCAAAGAGCTCCCTGGACAAGCCACTCTGCATCATGCCTGGGGAGGCCATGACGACGCTGGGACCAATGTCATCGAAATGATCCATGCTCTAGGAGGGGAAAAAGGAAAGGTAGAGGCATGCTGAGTACCAGGGTTTGGCAAGACATTCCTCGTTTTTAAAGAACAAAAAGCTAGGTAAAAAGATTAATCACACTACTGAAAGGGTCTCGATGAGACTAGTAAATATTTTAAGTCCAGTTTCTAAGATCCTAAACAATTTAGGCTAGGAATGAAAGGGGAACAAAGCGATAAAAGGCAGTTAGTTCACAGGGACCTTTTAAATCTCCTGCTGGTATTAATGGGCAGGAACAGGATCATTTTCATTGCTAGATATGTGGGCAGGAAAAAAGGCAAGAGTCAAACGGCTTTTCTATCGGTCCAAGATAGAACTCGAAAAGAATTTTCCCCACTCACAATGGCCTTGTGTGCTTCCTGAGTATTTTGAGCTGGCCTAGAAATCCAATCAAAAAGTTCAACGTTGTTTCTAGGGAAAACTTGGCTCTAATTCTTAAAAATTAACTTAAAAAACAGTATTTTATGAATAGAGACCATTTATAACTAGAAAATTACTTATAACCTCAATTATCTGGGGCATTATTTCTAAGATTAAAGCATTAGTTTTAATAAAACAGTATTTTTCTAAACCTATTTTTTTTTAAAAGATTTTATTTATTTATTTGACAGAGAGAGATCACAAGTAGACAGAGAGGCAGGCAGAGAGAGAGAGAGAGAGAGAGAGAGGGAAGCAGGCTCCCTGCTGAGCAGAGAGCCCGATGCGGGACTCGATCCCAGGACCCTGAGATCATGACCTGAGCCGAAGGCAGCGGCTTAACCCACTGAGCCACCCAGGCGCCCCTCTAAACCTATTTTTTAAAAAAGATTTTATTTACTCATTTGAGACAGAGAAAGAGAGAGAGAGAGAGCATGAGCAGGGGGAGAGGCAGAGGGAGAGGGAGAAGCAGACTCTTCCCTGAACTGAGAAGCCAATGTGGGGCTCTATCCCAAGATCTGGAGATCATGACTTGAGCCGAAGGCAGACGCCCAATGATCTGAGCCACCTAGGAGTCCCTAAAACTATTTTTTTAACTAAAGAAAATAAGGTTTTATTGTTTATTGGATGCCCTACAAAAGTAAACACGGAAGTTTTCGTACATGGAATGGGTAATGGGAATCGAAAAGACGATTACGTTAGAGCAAGAATAGAAAAACTTAATACATAACGTAAGATATTTTCCTCATCAGGACTTCCTGTTTCTATGGCTGAGAGACCCAACTTAATCAGCACAGGAAATACTGAGAATGTATGCAGATCTGGAACAAGGGGCAAAAACTGTTGAAGCAGGAAAGAATGCCAATTGCTAAATTATTGTCTTCCTGCAGAAAAACAGTGCCGGCCAGAGAAACAGCGAGACCTCAGCAAGAAGGACTGGGCCCCGGAATTGATGGCAGGCGGCTGTGAGTGCTGCTGACTCACCTATGATCCCGGGTCCCTCCCCAGCACTCACCTTGAGGTTACTAATGTGCTTGAAAACAAAGGGATTATTGATGTTGATCTGTTTGCGGATTTTGTCATTCATGGCATTTACATACGTCTGGTACACGGCCATGCACTTCTTGGCTAAAGAGGACGCGTAGTATATGGGAATGTCATGGAGTTCTGGGTGATTCTGCCAGTACTCATCTAGACAGATTTTATAAGAAACAAATTTCATTTTGTTATGTGGGGTAAAAAGTTCAAATAATAAATGAATTTTAAGAAATTCAGACAACCAAGAAATAAAGCATAGAATTATGTATATATGGATTTACAAAACTATATATATAAATACTTACATATTTATACAACTACATATATCTCTCTCTCTCACAATTTCTATAAATGACTAATTTATGTGTTAATAGCAGAGATATCAAGGCTTGGAACCCCCTGGAGGATTAGAAATACAATTTGTAATTATGAGCTCACAATTTCTTCAACGTGCCCGCTATGTCTGCAGTAATTATCACCCTGATTAAGGGTAAGCCACATTTAAGACACTGCTGTGCACGGGGATGGAAAGTGGGGGGTGGGGCTGGTCTTGGAACTTGGTTGTTTTCCTTGAGATCATCTCCTTTCTCCGGTCCCTCCTGGGCCTTTCAGCAGGAGGCCTCGTCCTTGTGGCTCTGCACCTGGTAGGCCTCTCACAGGGCCTGGCCCTTGGCCCTGCCTGTGGATACCCAGGTAACAGTAAGTGGGGGGTCCTTCCTGGGACACATTCCTAGCGGATCTTGCCTTCTGCCCACAGGAGAGGCCCTGTTCTGTGCCGGCTTCCCATTGTTCCTGGACAGTCTGGGGACACGAATACCTTCCCGTACATTCAGTCTTGCTTCGGTCAGTCAGCTTGCTATAGGCTGCTTGTAATCCAGGCTCTAACTCCTGCCCCTTGGCTTCCCTAGTGGCCCTGCAGCTCGGAGGCAGGGAGGCGAGCAGCATGGGCAGCGGCTGCCACCTGCTGGGAGTGCCGAGCAGGGTTCCCAGAGTGTCGGCGCCCACAGACCGCATCTTACAGAAGGAACAGAGGCTCAGAAATACAAATCCCTTGCCTGAGATGTACACACCAGAATGTGGGCAGCTAGGATTTGATATCCACGGGGGGGTCCAAGGCTCTGGGATGCAGCCTCTGGTTAGAAAGGGTGCTTCTTCATTCAACACATGTTGGCCTCTCTTGTGCTCTAGCTCTGGTGCAAGGGGCAGAGGCTATCATGGAGCTGAGGGAGGAATTTCCAGGCTCTGAAGGCTTCCTACGTGCCCAGCCCTGGCTAGGCTAACTTTTTTTTTTTTTTTTTTCAATTTGAGGTACAATTGACATATTATATCCTATTAGTTTCAGGTGTATTTCACAGCAATTCAGTATTTTTTATACACTACAAAATGATCCCCATGGTAAGTCTAGCTATCACCAGTCACTAAAGTTTTTACAATACCACTAACTACATTCCCGATGCCGTGGACCACATTTCCGTAACATCTTTATCGTCTAACTGGAAGTTTGTACATCTTAATCCCCTTTACCTATTTTGCTCGACCCCTAAGCCCTCCCTTTTCTGGTAACTAACAGTCTGTTTCCTGTATTGAAGAGCCTCTTTCTGCTTGGTTGGTTTGTTCATTTGTTTTTTAGATTCCACATGTTAAGTGAAGTCAGACGGTCTTTCTCTCGGACTTATTTCACTGGTTAATACCCTCTAGGTCCACACACGTTGCAAACGGCAAGACAGTTCTTCTTTATGGTGGAGTAACACTGTCCATTGTCTCTATGTACCCCATCTTCTTTATCATTCATTCATCAATGGATGAACACTTAAGTCATTTCATGTCTTGGCTATTGTAAACAATATTGCAATGAACTATGTCTTTATACTGGTGTTTTCATTTTCTCTGATAAAAACCCAGAAGTAGGGCTGCTGGATTGTATGGCCTTTCTAGTTTTTATTTTTTGAGGAGCCTCCAAACTGTTTTCCAGTGGCTGCAACAATTTACATTCCCACCAATAGTGCACAATGGTTCCCTTTTCTCCATATGCTCGCCAACATCTTTTTTTTTTTTTTGGTCTTTTTGGAAATAGCTATAGCCAATCTGGCAGGTGTGAGGAGGTATCTCACTGTGGTTCTGATTTGCAGTTCCCCTGATGACGAGTGATGTTGGACATCTTTTCATGGGCCTGTTGGCCATCAGGATGTCTTCTGTGGAAAACACTTCTTCCAGTCCTCTGCCCTTTTTTAAAATCAGGTTTTTTAAAATTTTAAGTTGTGCAGGTTCTTTATATATTTTGGTCATTAACCCTTTATCAGATGTATGATTTGTAAATATCTTCTCCCATTCAGCAGGTTTCCTTTTCATTTTGTTTAACATATTTTAAAGTTCAAGAAAATTAGCCTGGCTCTAAATTAAGCTTACAAAATAAAAACTTATTTCCTGAAAAGAACATTGTGATCACATGGAAGCTTTTAAAAACATAGAAGTTTACAGTGAGTAACAAACCATAATTTATTACCTTAGAGGGACACTAAATTCTAGCATAGCTTTAAATAGAAATGTACTCTAGAAATAGAAATATTTCAAAGACTTATCAAAATTAGGCTTTTTGTAGTCAGACTTTGTTAGTTATAAAATAGGGCTGCCAGAGTTAAAATTGTTACTGAACACTTAAAAACAGGATAGTCAGGGCGCCTGGGTGGCTCAGTGGGTTAAGCCTGTGCCTTTGGCTCAGGTCATGATCTCAGGGTCCTGGGATAGAGTCCCATATCCAGCTCTCTGCTCGGCAGGGAGCCTGCCCCCCCCACCTGCCTCTCTGCCTACTTGGGATATCTCTCTGTCAAATACATAGATAGAATCTTTAAAAACAACAACAACAACAAAAAATGGGATAGTCACATTATTGTTTGACTATATTTTTTAAAAAGCTGCCAGTTGCTGATAATAAAGGAAAACTGTGTGGGCAATACACCTTTAAAGGAAGTCTCATTTTAGAGGAAAACTCTCATTAAATTCCAAAATATTATAAGAGTAGAATGGCCAAAAGATATCATTTATGCTCCTAGGCACACCTGCATTTAGGAAATTTATTAAGTGCCTAGTATCCAATTTACATTTATTATTTCCTTTTTTTTTTTTTTAAGATTTTATTTATTTAATTGACAGAGAGAGACACAGCGAGAGAGGGAACACAAGTAGGGGGAGAGGGAGAGGGAGAAGCAGGCTCCCCACTGAACAGGGAGCCCCATGTGGGGCTCGATCCCAGGACACTGGGATCGTGACCTGAGCCGAAGACAGATACTTAACGACTGAGCCACCCAGACACCCTACATATTATTTCTAATTTTTAAAACAACCTTATGAAGATTCATTTCCATCCTATAGATTAGGAAACAGGCTTTAAAAAAGGTTGAAGAGTTGGGAATGTTATTTTTTTCTACTTGTCTTAGTGAAAACTCTGTAGAAGGACAGGGACTTTTCCCGTCATGCAATGTGACAAATCTATTTCCTGCTTTGCCCTCCGGTTTATTCTGCTCATGTTTTTACAGATGTAATTAAAGTTAATAGCGTCAAAGTTTTCTATACACTTTCATGTATTTCTCAAATACCTTGCAATGCATACTACATCCCAAGGTCATATCACTTCTCATATTTTTTGGTATTTTTATGGACAAATTTCAAATGTCAAAGAAAAGTTAAATAACTTGGCCTCAAGATCATATGGCTAGAACACAGAAGAGGTTTGAAACCACTCGTCCCAATGACCATCCTGTCTGTTATGCTACATTGAAAGGGAGAATTTCGGGGAAAAGGAATAAGCAACCGAGTAGAGCAGTCCTGGTTCAGAAAAGGAACCAGAACACACGCCCTGATGGTAGTCTCGCCAGAGAAAAATGCTGAATGCCAAGTTAAACTTGAATTTTATATAAAAGAAAAAAAGGTTTCCAGGGTAAGAATGTGTATGAAATATCTGAAACACTTGTGCTAAAATATTATTTGTTATTTATCTGAAATTCAAGTTTAGCTGGCTGTCCTATATTTTTATGTGCTGAATCCGGCAAACCCATGTGATGGTAACAACATGGTTTCCCCTTCCCAGTTTCCTCTGTTCTTTAAATTACTTTGTTATGGAGACTTTTCATTTATTAATTTACCTTATTTTAGTTTTAAAAAGATTTTATTTATTTATTTCACAGAGAGAGACACAGAGAGGGAACACAAGCAGGGGGGAAGTGAGACAGGGAGAAGCAGGCTTGATCCCAGGACCCTGGGATCATGACCTGAGCCCAAGGCAGGTGCTTAATGACTGAACCACCCAGGCACCCCTATTTAACTTATTTTAAAGATTTTATTTATTTTCGAGAGAGCAGGAGCCAGGGGAGAGAGAGAATCCAAGCAGGTCCCCCACTGAGCATGGAGCCCCACGCACGGCTTGATCTCACAATCAGTTCAACACTTCTAAGGATGAGTTTGACGCGCAGTGAGAAAAAAAGGCCGGGAGAAACCTGGACTGGCTAGGGATGCCAGAAATGCTGCTCCTAATACGTCCTATCGCTCACAGATGATTCTCCCCATTTTTCCTTTCCAGTGTAACAGGGACAGACTTATCCTTATCATCCTACAGATGGAGGTGAGGGCAAGAGCTTGATGTCACCATTTCTAGCTCTTCACACTGAAGCTGCAAACACAGTCTTTAAGGGGAGTGCTTTCCCCAAACAGCGTCACAGAATGTTCGAGTTAGAAGGATCATTAAGTATAAATATACGCAGAGAGTGACACCCATTGTCCTCTGGTTACAAACGGTTACATATGCTCATTGAAGCATTTGGAAAATAGAGAAAAGCAGGAAAAAGAAATCATCCATTTTCTCACTGTCCGGATTTAACATCTTTCCAGTCATCTGTATATTTTTTTTTTTAAAGATTTTATTTATTTATTTGACAGAGAGATCACAAGTAGGCAGAGAGGCAGGCAGAGAGAGGGGGGAAGCCGGCTCCCTGCTGAGCAGAGAGCCCGATGCGGGGCTCGATCCCAGGACCCTGGGACCATGACCTGAGCCGAAGGCAGAGGCTTAACCCACTGAGCCACCCAGGTGCCCCTCATCTGTGTATTTTTAACTAGGACTGGAGTATATATTGTTTTGAACCCTAATTTTTTTGTTCAAATGATACCTTATGTGAAAGTATACAATTACTCAACTGTGATAAGACTTTTTTCCTACAAGGTGGTATTTACTGGCATGATAGTTCTTTGAAAATACTAAAATGATGGGGGCTCCTGGGTGGCTCGGATGAGCATATGACTCTTGGTTTTGGCTCAGGTCATGACCTCATGGGTCACCGGATTGAGCCCTGCATCGGGCTCCTCGCTCCGTGGAGTCTACTTGAGATTTTCTCCCTCTGCCCCAGCCCCCCAACCTGTCTCTCTCCCTCTCTAAAATAAATAAATGAATCTTTTTAAAAACTACTAAAATGATGAATACCCTTAATGATAAAATTTTCTTTGTATCATTTATTCCCACAGGTGGTACTGCTGGGTCAAAGGGTGACATATTTTTAGGACTCAGCTCATTGCAGAGTTCTGAGGCTGTTGGCAACTTCCAGAAAAGGGCACCACTTATATTCCCAGTAGAGGTGCCCAAGGGTCACTGTTCCTCTGGGCTTTTACAGCATTACATATTTTTAGATGCAGAAACTGAAGCCCAGAAAGGCAGAATGACCTATCCGAGGCCACACAATTATCTTGATAGAAAGGCAGTCCAAGATTTTGAGAATCCGCCCCCCGCAAAAGGAAAAGGCGTACCTAAAATCAAGAGCAGCTCCTGAGCCCTTCCAAGAGCAAAGACGGGAATGAGACCTCTGCCCCCTCTGTTCACAATGTCGTGGACAGTGTTACAGAATCTTGCTTCTCGCTCCTCACGCTTCTCATGGATATGGGTCCCATAAGTAGATTCCTAAATGACACGTCGGAAGTATGAGACCAAGAATGACGATTCCCAAAGAATACGAAAGTTAAACATCAGTAAAATGCAGCAGCAAAGTGATTCATTTCTCCATTAACATGCCATTTACATGAACACACTGTTATAATACTAACTGGAAAGAAGAGCAACTAAAAACGTTAGAATTCAGATCTGCCTCCACAGTAAGAACTTTTTAGAAAGAGGAATCAGGAAAAAATTTAAAACTGAATCTTCCCTGTTCAAGATAATTCTTTTTTTTTTTTTTTTAAAGATTTTATTTATTTATTTGACAGAGAGAGATCACAAGTAGGCAGAGAGGCAGGCAGAGAGAGAGAGGAAGGGAAGCAGGCTTCCTGCTGAGCAGAGAGCCCGATGTGGGACTCGATCCCAGGACCCTGAGATTATGACCTGAGCCGAAGGCAGCGGCTTAACCCACTGAGCCACCCAGGCGCCCCAAGT